>NC_133661.1:43969665-44035687 GCF_037893015.1 Macrotis lagotis | reverse complement strand
GGTGACTTGTTCAGGATCATACAGTTAATAAATATCAGAGGCTAGATTTGAACCCAGAAAGATCAGTCTTCCTGACTCTAGATCTGGTACACTATGCACTATGGCATCACCTAGCTGTACTTCCTTGACTAGCAATAATAAGTATTCAATAAATGTTATTTTTCATTCATTCATTTTTGAGCCATCTTTTCGAGTCACTCTCCTTTTCTGAGAGCGTACCTGAGCCAAGATTTCAAGAACTGATATTACTGCACTGAGACTCAATATTCATGGCTCATTCTGGGAATATTTTCCACCTATATTTCATTCAAGACATTAGATTCTTCCAAAAAAAATTTTTTTTTAGATATTTCAAGGTAATGGGGTTAAATGGCTTGCCCAAGGCCACAACGGCTAGGTAATTATTAAGTGTCTGAGGCCAGATTTGAACTCAGGTACTCCTAACTCCAAGGCCAGTGCTCTATCCACTGTGTCACCTAACCACCCCAGTTCCTCCAAAAATTTGAAGACACTTCACTCTCCTTACACTCAGCTCACCCTGCCAGATCCATCATATCTGTGTATCCTTTGAGTCTCCCTCCCAAGTTCAAGGCTAGCAAAAGGGCTAATCTAACCTGACTGTCTTACCCACACACCAATGGCAATTAAAGCCTAAGCTCTCACACCTCTGCCCTATAATGAATGCCGGAAGGGTCAGGTATTAGAGGGCACCAATATAGTAATTCTGGTGCGGTATGCAGAGTGTGCTCAGTGTTATATGTCAAATGGCCTTGGGCATAGGCTGTGTAGATAGATACCTTTATGGTGTGATTAATAATTGCTGAGAAGAAAGAGACGCCTCCCAAAAAACATGCCTCTAGCTGGTTCAGCTTACAATTCTCATTTTGGAGTAAGACTTTGCAAGTAACCATTAAATCATCAAATGTTCCCTGGTGAGGAGTAAAACATGAGAAAAACCTAAGCACCATCATCATATCCGTGGCCCACCTCTACCCCTCAGAGTTCTAGTTGATAAATATTTAGCAGCATAAATACCTCTGCCAATGAGATAGATTCCATCAGGTACATGAACCTTTTTTAAATATAGTGATGGCTGGATTCTAGTAAAATTAATTTCCTTTTTGTCCTATGTTTTCATATTATTCATTTAAAAACATTGTTCTGAATAGGATTTTATAAGCTCCATCAGACTGCCAAAGGAATTCGGGAGTCATAAAAGTTAAAGAACCCTAAGAGTAGAGTGAATGGGAGAAAGGAGAGCAAAATGTTAAGACTCTGAAGGAGAAAGATAGTGGAAAAATAGGACATATGGATAACCTTGCATAAATTAGGGATCCCTAAGTACCATGGCAACGTGAAAACATTGGACATCTTTGGGGGGAAAGGTAGTAAGCAAAAAAAGGGATTATTGGAAACAAAAATAAAAGTGAAGTTTGACAACAAATTTCATCTTCCTTTTAATTTTACCCAAGACTAGCTCTAAGTGATGCCTCTAGATGATGGTAGGATGTCCATCTGAGGTTTGAAGAGGTATGTAATACAATGATCATCAAAAGGGAAGATGTGCAAATACAAATTTCTCAACAGAAAAATAAATAATACAAACCAAAATATTCCTTTTCATTTAGGATGAACTTACCATGGGGATTGACTTTACATTACAAGTTCATCTCCTGAGACACTTGAACATTTAGAGATTATGGAATTTAGAATTGCTTTGAGTTGAAAGGGAACTGAGAGCAGAGAAAGGGAAAGAAAACACCCAAGATTGCTCAGACAGTGAGCAGAGCCCAGGTCAGGGTCTATAATATACCAGTGGATAATGAGTCTCTGATTATAAGGAATTTAGATTCAAAGAGAGTTTATCTGGGGCACTGTGTTTTCTCTGTCCCCAAGTCTTCTGAGACAAAGGGGCTTGCCAGGATATTCACCAAGTATTTTCATTGCTTGTCTCTCTCCTTTCAGTTAACAGACTGCCCAATGAAGAAGGCAGACACAATCCCCCATTCCTCCAGACCCAGTCTCTACCTCCCTTCATCAGCAATTTTAAAAAAGCACAAAGAGCAGAGATGGGAATAAAAACCAGATGAGCACTTAGCCTAGTGATAATTGGAGCTCATTGAGGGCAAGGGCAATTTATCCATTGTTTGACTTTTGTATTTATATGTGATTGTTGGTTTTTGAAATGATTACAGGGAATTTGAAGAGATAGAGAAAAGGGTAAAATAATACAAGGGCTCTGTTAAAAATGTACCTAACCAAACCTTCCTGGCCAAGCCTCATACCCCATACTCCTCTGAGGCACTTGGATTCAAATAACAAATAACTTTTAGTCTTAGAGAAAAAAACACAGATGAGATTTATATCTCTCAGCCCCCAAGCAGATCCAACAACAGCTGCCAAATTTGTGGATATAAATCCCAGCCATCTCATAAGTTGTCATCAAATGCCCTAAAGGAAAAAAAAAATAGGGAGAAGGGAGAAGGTGTTTTTCCTGGCTGATGGGTTATATGGGGTTAGATTTTGACCTCTTTCTGAGGAGAAATTCAGGTTTGATGAACTACAGTAATGTGAGGGGCCAAAAAGGGGTTGAGGAGAAGACGTATTGATATTTTTAGTTAACTAGTCTTTTCCAATCATCTCAGCAAATTTTCAAATGAGTTTTCATATCATAAATTTTACAGGGAAGGACCTTAGAGACCATCAAATCTAAGCCTCTTATTTTATGGATGATAAAACTAAAACAGAGAGGTAAATGACGTGCCCAGGACACACAGTTAGTTAGTGCTTGAGGCACTATTCTTAGCCCAGAGCTTTGTATCTTCAGGTCTAGTTCCTTGTCGACTATGACATCCTGATTTTATTTTGAATTGTCAACCTTGAACTCAAAAAGAGACTTTTGATATTGTCAAATTGACTCTTCTGGTTTTACAAATGGGAAAACTGAGGAATGAGTTAAATATTCATATTGTCAGGCCCAATTCTAATTGAGTTTACAAATCCCCCAATATGAAATAGGACAGTAGGAAGAAATTAAGTTAAAGGCTAGAAGGGGACCAGCCACATGCAATTCTATGTGTTTTGCTTTCTTCATTATACTAAACTTTTACTGGTCCAAGCCTCTTAACATAATGAGTTCTTTCCATATCATTTAACTAATATCATCAACCCATAATGAAGTCTCCAGTTTATTCCAACTATCCTTCCAATTCTACACTCTCCTACACCAACAGGAGGAATCTTTTGTCATTTCCAATCTAAGTGGAAGAGAATTTTTTTCCAAAATCAGGAAATATGTAGCAGTCATGTACTTTGTACACAAACCTTTGTTAGACCTTGAGGATACAAAACCACAAAGGCATAAACCTTTCTTTCAAAGAATTCACAATCTAAATTATAGATGTGTTTGAGATTGATTGGAAATCACCATAATAGTAGTAAAAAGAAATTAGAATGGCATTAGGGCAAAAATGAAATTAAGATTTTAAGAAAAATCTCTGTGAAAGAGTAATATTCTTTTGGGTTAACTCAATACTCCAGATATGATGAAAATATTCATCTTTTACTCAATAAACTTAGAGTCTCTTCTCTTTGCAGTTCTTTGGAATGAAAATCAATGAGACTCAGATTCAAATCCTGATTCTGCCATTAAATTGTTTTATGCTCTTGGTCAAATCACTTCATCTACATCTCTGAACCTCAACTAAATGAACTCTTAGGTCCCTTCCAACATCAAAACTCTAAGATTCACTCCAAAGAGAAGCACATTTTATCAAAGTTGCAATTAAGAAAAAAGCAGATGAAGAGAAAGCTGGTGTTTAATGTAGAGAATAGTCAAGTCATGGAGAATACTTCTTAGGCTTATCAGCCTGATTCCAACTGGACCTTCCCCTCCTTTAAAGGAATATAAATGAAAGAGTGGGCAGCTAGGTGGTACAGAGGATTGAGTGCTGGCCTTGGACTCAGGAGGACAGAAGTTCAAATTTGACCTCAGACAATTGACTCATTAGCTGTGTGACCTTGGACAAGTCACTTAACCCTGATTGCCTTGCATCCATGGACATTTCCAGTCATCCTGATTCATATCTGAGCACTGGACCCAGATGATTTTAGAGAAAGTAAGACTGGTGACTTAGCACAGCAACATGTTTGTCAAGGCATCACTTCCTTGTTGCCTTCTCTGAAAATGAAGGACAAAAAGCATAAATGAAAAGAATGAAAGATTGGGAGCAGACCCCCTGAGCCTGAATTCAGGCTCTACTATTTACTATGTGAGTAGTTTGGCAAATCACTAAAGATTTCTATGGTGTATATGGGTGTTCAGGGAGGACTAGCACCTCTGGAGTGAAGACTTGCTGAGTCCTTTTCATGACTTCCCTTCCATCTTTGGTGTCTGCCTGTCAACCAACTCTAACACGTGGCTCCAAAAAGCTATAGTACATTCAGCAGTCACATTCTGGTAAAAACTTCTCAGCAGATGGTCTAAATGTGGTTGAGATAGCTGACAAGATGAGTTAGGGGTATATCTACTTCAAGCACGTGAAGACTCTCCCTGGGGGGAGTAGGCAGATGAGAACAATTTGTTCCAAAGACCATGAAGGCAGTTGAAGCAGGTGTTGTATAGTGCTTACAGCTTGATCAGCCATCAAGAATGTCAAGGTCATCTACTGTATACTGGACCAACACCAGTTGTTTGACTTTTGTCTTGCCATGAAGTCTCTGGAAGAGAAGATGAGGCCAGCAATTTTGTTCATTCCTGCCTCAGTTAAAATCAATTCTCCTCCATGTCAAGAGCAAAGCTACAAACAATAATAGTAATGTTTTTACAACTTTTAATCTTCTTTTAAATAAGGGGCTCAATCCAAAATGCCCTCAGTCAACCATTCTCCATATGTTTTTATTCTCATTTTTACATTGAACTGTCTAGTTCAACACTGGTAATGAAATGTGTGATGGCATTGAAGATATGGTTGATGTTCATTAATATGGCAAGTCCTATTAATCATTTTTCAGGTCAAAGAAGCTGACGTGTTTGGTCCCTCTCATCAAAATCCATTGTCAGTCTTCTCAGAAACTGAACTTGCCTCATTAATGATGCTTTACCCATTTCCCCAGTTTTTGCTTGATTTACTTAGCTCATCACTCAAGAAATGTTGGCCAGATGCCTTTCTACTTTGGAATATTATCACATACAATAATATTCAGTTGTACTACAATTCCATTTCTAAGAAAATTTAAATTTCTAGGATTTCTTTCAATAATAATAATTAATTTTCTTTCTCCCTCCTGTAAAAAAAGTGAAAGAAAACCAAATTCTTGTAATATATATATATGAACAGTCAAGCAAGCAAATATACACATTTCCATATCATAAAATGTATGTTTTATTCTACATATTTAGTAATCACCTTTTATTGTCACATAGCTTAGAAACGGATTTAAACATATAAGAATAAAAGTCATTGCTTAATTGATAAATGGTCAAAGTATGGGAACAGACCATTGTCAAGAGAATCCAATCCATCAATAGTCATATTTTTTAAAAAACTCAAAATTATTAATAAATAGAGAAATAAAAACTAACCCAACATTAAGCTTCACCTCACATCCTTCTCACTGGTGAGAAAAAAAAAGGAAAGTAAAGAAAGCATTTCTTCTTAGCCAAGAAATATAAATCCATATGGTCTCACATAAGCTTTTAGGGCTCCAAGGGATCTGAGAAATCATCAAGTCAAATTTCTTCATGCTATAAGAGAGGAAGCTAAGCGCAGGAGAGATGGTATGACTGTTCACATGTGACATAGCTAGGAAGAAGGATGAGCAATTGAAGGCTAGGAGGGAATTCAGAAGCCATCTCATTCTATAAATGAGGCAGAAGTCTAAAGAAATTAAATGAGTTGTCCAGGTTCATCTAGAAGTCAGAATTTAAACGAGAGCCTTCTAATTCCAACGGCAGTGATTTTCTCCCTGTACCACTGACAGAATCTTAATCTGATTTCAGATCTCTTGACTCTAAATGTCATTCTCCTTCTACCATAGTTCATCCCATTTTTAAAATCATTTCTCCTGCTCTAGGCCTTCCTTCTATTTACAAATTGTAATTGGCTGAAAGATGGAATCTAGAATATCTTTAATATATTATTTGTCTGGTGTAATGGACTAGAAAAGTAAAGGTTTTAAGTCAACAAGCTATCTGCATTTTCAGAAAATTAACCAGTCTCAGAAGGGCAATTAGACCAGGCAAAGTATTTCAGGGAAAACTAGTGTCTGAGCAATCTATAAAATGTTGTTGCTGAATTCATAATGATGATGTATTCTCAGTCAGGGTCCAAGTATCTCCCTTCAGCAAGAAGCCACCTATGGGGGGACTGCTGGGTGATAGTTTAAAAAAAAAAGCAAGTGAGGTAAGGAAGGCCTTCAACATAATGGTTCTTTATTTCTACAAACTATTGTGAGTAAGCCGCACTCTAACAGACTGTTATATGCAACTACAGGAACAAAAAAAAAAAAAAAAAAGAAGATATTGTCCACTACCAATTCACTTTCTAATACTAATTATGTGGCAAGGACACTTTGACTATTCCATAGTGAATAAGTCAGAAAGAACCCCACTTTCCTTAGCTTCACGCTCATTTTTACATTTAACTACCTAATCTAACACTGGTAATTAAATGTGTGATGCAATTGAAGGTATGTTGTTGTTCATTTATATCTTATTAAATTTCAGTCTCATTAAAAACCTGTTGAGTATATGATGTTAGAGTAGTGTGGCGGCGATATAATGTTTTGATAAACCACAATTCTTGCACACATAGGACTTCCATTATAATGGGATGCTAAGGTACACATATAAAATACTATGATATAAACATATATGAACACAAGTTCAATAAAATTAAGAATAAAAAACTTAGTGAGTTTTGAGGAATGGAGACCATTGCTGATAACTGGGATCAAGGAATTTTTTATGGAAGGGATGGCACATGAGTTAAGATTTAAGGAATGTGTAGGAATTCAGAAGGAAAAGGAAGGAAGGGAGGAAGGGAAAATGTCACAAGCATGGAAAGTAGTATTAGCAAGACACAAAGGCAGGAAAGCCCAAACATGTTCAGTTTAACTGGTGTATACTGAAGAGAGCATCAAATTTTGGAAGACTTACATTAAAGGCATAAAAGTTTGAACCTTGCATGGTGGAAATTCAGTAAGATCTTTGAGCATAGAAGTGAAATGTATAAATTATTTTGGCCGTGGCAAGAAGGATGGATATGAGAAGAAAATTAAAACAAAAAATAACTGGTATTTATGCATACTATCTACAATTAATAATAACTTTATGAGGATTCTCTCAAAAACTCCAATGCATCTGTGATCTCCTTAATTAGGGAATTCCATCCAACAATGCACACTGCGCACCACCCATAATCTCCCATGCTGTCAGTTATATCATAAATTCTTCTTCTGGAATGGTTGTCCTCGCTTTCTGTTGTTATCACAAGGGTATCAGTTGAGCACTCTGGCTGTCTACCTGTAATCTTTTGCTCCTATCCAGTGATTAGCCTAACATCACCCTTATTAGAACATAAGATCTTTGAGAATAGGGGTGAGTTCATCTTTATAACTTCAAAACCAAATATAATGCTATAATACTCAATGAAAGTATATTGATTTGAAATCATTGCTGAATGTTCTTTACGTGTATCATTCATTCATTCATTCATTCATTTAATAAACATTTACTATACACTTATAATGACCAAGGCAACCTTGCCAGGTACTATGGGGAAAAGAAAAAATAATAAGGTGTGGTCCCTGCCAAAGGGAATTAATAGGCAGGGACAATAAGTTATACAAACAAATCTCTGAAATCAAGGAATGGAAGCCCATTCACCATCCTGATCCCTAAGGTTGCAAGTCTTAGGTAGGTGGGTAAGGCTGCTTTTTCAGTGAGTAAAATCAGTATCATTATTCTTTGCAAATGAAAAATGATATTCTCTTTTTTTTAACTTTTCTAATTATATTAATTCATATAAAATTTATTCACACCAAATAATTTCATGATTCTTTAGAAACAGCTGAGGACTTAAAAGAAACAGGACTTTTAGCTAGACAAGATTCCAGGGGAACATAATACCTATCTCAAGTACTTTGAAGACTATTGTATGAAAGAGGATTATAGTTTTTCTGGTCAGATCCAGTGGAATAAGAAACATTTCAGCTGAATGTTAGGGAAAAAGCAAAAACAAAACTCTTCCCAACTATCATGTCTGCCCAAATGTAGTCTGAAGGGAGGAGATAAATCCTCATTGAAAGTTTTCAAGGAAAAGATGGATGACCTTATAGGGGAGACTGTTTGGATGAATTAGGTTACCTTTTCCCATATTCTCACTCTTGAAATTCATGATTCACAAAATCCAACACTGTCATTTGCCAGATGAGGATAGTAAAGTCAAATTATAGTAAAATCCATGAGATCAAAGAGAGACTAATCCATAGCCAATATTGGCATTGAGAGGAGGCAAAAGTAGCTAGCTCCTCAGTAGTTTGATATCACTTAGCTAGCCTGTTGACCAATACTTGTTACTAAGCATTTACTAAGGAACTCTGCTAAGCACTGTGGATACAGTCTTCAGGGACTGACATGGTCTTCCTTGCTCCAAACACTTCTATTCTATGATGTTTTGGGAAAATACCAAAGTCATCTTAAGCCAAATGGCAAGAAGTGATTAACTTTTCAGTGTGAACATTTACTCTTCAAAAATCAGCAAGCCCTCTCAATCAGGGCTTCATTTCTCTTTTGGTTGATTGTATTGACTTAAGAAATTAATAGAGAAAAACAATAATTAATAGTAAAATGTAAAATTATGCCATTGTTTCAACTTTGGTTTTTTAATAAAGAGCTAGTCATCAAGTATTTACCAGAACATCCCTGTTCAAGTCTATGAATGACTCACATGTAACAGGGGATGGACCCTGCTGGTCAAATTTTAATGAGCAAATAGAATACAGCCAATGTAATTCCCCATGTAGAGGAGTTCAGGGAACTTACTTCTGTAGAATCATGGTGACCTGCAATTGGAGCATCCATAGACATTCTTTACCTAGTTCTGTTATGCTGACCACACAATGACCAGGAAACCTTTTTGACTGAATGGGCAGATTCAAAAAACAGCAGTTGATCTCACCTCTTCTTCCTAATTTCAGATCTTCCTATCTAACAAAATTACAAGGACAAAAAAGAGAGAATACTGCAGGGGAAGACTCCTTTAGACCCTCACCATCTGATGCAACATGGTACCTGTGACTACAGGCCTTATTTATTTGCTATGGCATTTCTTCTTCAATTTTATGCAAAGGAGTTTGGAGACTATTTCCTTATGAGTTTCAAAACAGTTATGAGAACAAACTACCTCTGAGCCAGTAATGGAGTTCAACCAGATTTTTGTTCTCTACCAGACCAGAATTGATGCCCCAGGAAGTGACCTTTGGGATTTAACTTAACAGTAAATGAGATAAAGCCTCCTCCAGCAGCATGTTGTATTTGGATGTGAACCAATGCACTATAGAGACATCATTAAATATGAGTCTAGTCTCTCCAGAGTCTATGGTGTTGGTAGGAAGAGTATGTGACCCAAAAGGACTTAGAGGAGAACTGGGAGTAAACATTTGTGCTTTTGGATCTTACTATATCGTTAAAGTACATATCTCTTTGTAAAAGTTAATTGATTAAGTGGACCTGAGATGCTAGTCAATGGAGCTAATAATGTGGAGAACATGCCCATAATGCAGTTCTGAACTGATGACATTAGAGACAGATGCTCAAACCCTCAGTGCTATCCTCTAGAACTTTGATGTATAAAATCCATTCAGGTTGATGCTAGGACTGTGAACCAAAGGGTACTTTCTACCCACAATTTTGGACAAGTAACAAAACGAAGCTCCAGATTAGGTATTTTTAAATCAGTGCTACATAATGGAAAGAGCACTGACCTAGTACGGAATTCTGACTCTAGTTTTTGCAAACTTCATGGTCTTGTATAGGTCATTTAACTCTTCTCAGCCCGATTCCTCATATGAAAAATAAGGACGTCTAAGGTTCTTTCTATCTCTAAATAGTATTATTTCATGATTCCCAGATCAAGCATTTCTCAAATTGTCTTCTCTCTAGAAGATCCTAAATTCAATTTAATTTCATCTCCATTTCCTTTGTCATTGATTATTTGTGTTGAATCAAGTTGAACTGAATCTCCAAGAACTTCTTTATTTCTAAAATTATAGAATATAAATATTGAGCTAAAAAATCAGCTTCATGTATAGATTAGAAGACAAGCTAGACTAAAATTCATGGAGAAAAAATTGAGAGATTTTTTATGAATTTCAATCTCTGAAAGTCAAAAACAACCTAGTTTCATTAAGCACCTACTGAATGCCAAATGATAATTGTTTGAATTCTGTGAGAATTGACTAAAAGAAATTGAGATGTTTAGCCTAGAGAAGAAATGACTAGGAGGAAATGATTGCTTTCCTCAAGTTTTTGAAAGGATGGCATGGGGAAAAGATTAGACAATTCTTTTACCTCAATGATAGAATCAAGTGCAATAAAGAGAAGATGGAAAGAGACCACTTTAAGTTTAATGTAAAGGAAACACTACTCCAACAATTAAAACTAATTGAAAATTAAATAACTGCCTCAAGAGGTATCTTGAGTTTTATTTCTCTTCACACAAAGGCTAGATAATCAATTTGTTGGGTTTTTGGAAAGAAGCCCTTGATTCTGATATCAGATCCTTCTTTAAGGGAAAGTTTTGAAAGCAGAGTATTTATATTGGGTTAGGATGGTAGTAGGTGCACAAGGAGGGACTGGGAGAGAGAGAGAGAGAGAGAGCATAAAATGAAGAAATAGTGTCATTGAAATGTAAAACTTTACTTCCCTCTGGCAACTGTAGGCTTCAGATGATCTCTTGAGGCCCTTTATCTCTATGACCATATGATTCATTTTCTGAGGACAGTACTGTCCTTGAAAGGGCCTTGTTCCTGGGTCAACCATGTTTGTCTTTGATGCTTGATAGAGCTCCATCAAGTTTTCTGAGGGGTTAAAAAGTTGGCATTAATTTGAGGAAAATGTACAAGACTAGAAAAGGGCTCTTTAGTGATGCCAGAAGAAAACAAGAAGAAAGATCTAAATTTGAATCCTAGCACTGATGTTTATTAGCTATGTAGCCCTCTCTGATTATGTAAGATAGCTAGTAAAATTTATCTTTCCTCCCTCATAAAATTGTGAAGACAGACCTTTGTATACCAAAGCAACAAGCATTGTCATTATGGATTCCATCTGTTGAAGTGATTCACGAAGCAAGTGATTTCATTTTGTGTGGTGGATCTGGGATAACAATTTAGATCTTTACACATTAAATTGATTCTCATTTATTTGGGTTGTGTTATAGAATTTGTCACTGAGATCAAGGGAATTGACTAAATAGGTGGCATCAAACTTAAAAAGAATTCAATCTCCATAGGCCCATTTTGACTTAGAAAACTATAAATTAACATTTTCTATATTGTATTATATTTTAACTATTTTATTAAATATTTCTAAATTTCATTCTAATTTGGTCCATTCCTATCACATACCTGAGTGTTGTAGACATCAGCCTGCATGTGATGCCCCTATCTAGAAGATCTCATTTATACACTTCCAACTTCTATCTAGATGTATGCTCATTAGGAGCATTTTAGTCTATATGATATATTTAAAAGGTATATTGGATAGGAAATTAAAGCAAGGGAAGGGGAATCAGAATCTCTGACACTCAGGAGTGTTTCCTGCCCTGTTTGTCTTTTTCTGGCCCCTCACGAGCTGCTGTACCAGGATTCAAGATGTCCCAGTCTGAGTCCATGGCTGAGAATACAGAAATCAAGAAATAGCACTGGTCCTGTTTGAACTTTTTCAGCTAATTTGCTGCTGATATTGGCTAAATGAACTTTGCTAAATCTTCATCTTAAATTGGATAGTTACAGATTTGTTGTTGTTCTCTCTCTCTCTCTCTCTCTCTCTCTCTCTCTCTCTCTCTCTCTCTCTCTCTCTGAAAAGCTGAGGTCTTATTATCAGATCTTTCATAGTCTCCAAAGGTGGAATTACCCAAGATCTCTCTTGCATTTCTCTTGACTGCTAATGATGGAGATGGTACTTTAAATGATTAGGTATTTATAGAGCTAACCCTAACCCTTTAGCATGATTTGCAGCTGACCTCAATGGCCTTGCAGGTCCCAAGGGCTAACCTCCCTGTCTTATTATCTAAGTTAGGCACTCAGAGAATTTCTCTGGAAACCCAAGAGAGGATTTTCTGTTCTCTCTTAATAGATTTTTGTATGCCACATTACCTTCAGAGAGCTCTTAGCTGCTTGGACTTTGAGGAAATTGAATTTATAGCACCCTTGAGATCAACCAAAAGTGGATGTGAATGTCTATTAGCTCACTACAAAATCCTTTCTACAATGATATTCTGATGCTTCCCCTGCACAGCAGGCTAGAATGGCAGTCTCTCGCTTCATTGGCTTGGGAAGGGTGTTTTGTACTTTCCCCTTGTGGAAAAAAGATATGCAAAGCTGAAATCATAGCAGAAATCAATTACCTATTGGTTTTCCTTTTTCTTGTCCCCTATTTACCACTTCTAAATTTCTCCTCTGATGGTTCATTGTGGCTTGGAGGTGGTCAAGTCTATATAAGCCAGTTATAAGCTTGGGCAGGTCAAACAGCTGGAAAAATGCCTAGGACCAGACTGGTGATGGGAAAGCTCTCCTCTGAGAAGGAACTTCCCTCAATTCAGAGAGGCTCCAATTGCTGATTGGTTAAAGGGTGATGGATTGTTTGACTTCAGCAACACTCCTTCACTATTGACTGATAGTAGAGGGAGTGGATATCTGTATCACTTTAGAGAATATGCAGAGAAGCATAATTGAGGAAGCCATGAAGTCGGATTCTAGTGAGATACAGCTCACATATGTAGGGAGGAAAAGAAATGCTTAAGAAAATAATTCATGAAAGATGTTAACCAGACAGAAGGGGGATATCCATAAGCAGGTCATTTTTGTTTTTGTTAAGTATAAAGTGAATGTTAATAAACACTTTGAAAAACTCTATGGAATAGTACTTAGTTTCATTGCAATCCTCTTTTTCTGTTCTTTTGTGTGTATTCCAATTTTCATGTGTCTGAGAAGTCCATAACAAATGCAGTAGAATTCTAGGGGCAGTTCTTCCCAAGTGTAGTCTAAGGGAAGTTCCCCAGAAATGAGAATTGGGCCTTAAAATGCCAAGCACAGAATGCTCACTCAATAAATAATAATGACAACTGAACCTCATAAGAAATTTTAAAGTTTGCAAATCATTATATATGCATTATATCCACAGTTCTATGTGGTAAATACTGGAAGTACTATTACTAGCATTTCCATCTTACAGATAGGAATATTAAGGCTCAACTCCTGTTCAGAACATCCATGATGCCAGACCTTCATGGCCCCAGGCAGTTCAAGCCTTCTGAGCTTCTGGTAGTTCTATAGGAGTCACAAGCTGGGATGAGGACAGACCCATGCATCCTATAGCCCTCAAAGAAGGTCTTTGTTTTTTTATTAATATTTTATTTTTCCAATTATATGTAAATCAACATTCATTTTTTGTAAGATTTTGAGTTCTACAGTTTTCTCCCTCCCTTCTTTCCCTCCCCCCCCTTAAAAAATCAAGAAATCAGATATAGGTTATACAAGGGCAATCATGTTAAACATATTTCCTTAATAGTAATGTTGTGAAAGAATAATCAGAACAAAAGGGGGAAAACTGTGAAAAAGAATATATATATATATATATATATATATATATATATATATATAACACAAATTTTAAAAAGTGAAAATAGTATGCTTTCTTTTATATTCGGACTCCATAATTCTTTCTCTGGATGTGGATGGTATTTTCCATCACAAGTATTTTGGAATTATTTTTGATCACTGTGTTGTTGAGAAAAGCTAAGTCCAACATAGTTTATCATTACACAATATCATTGTTGCTGTGTACAATGTTCTGATTCTCTTCACTACACTCAGCATCAGTTCATAAGCCCTTCCAAATTTTTCTGAAATTTGCCTGATCATGTTGTTTTCTTTTTCTTTATTTCTTTCCCTTCAATTTTAATTTTATTTTGTTTCAATTACATGCTAAGATGGTTTTCAACAGTTTTATACCTCCCTCCCTTTCCTTCCCCTTCCCATGAGAGCAAGTATTCTGATATGTTTATATGTGTACAATTATTTTAAACATTTTTCCATATTAGTCATGTTGTGAAAGAAGAATCAAAGTAAAAGGAAAAAAACATGAAAAAATATGCAACAAATTTTTAAAAAGTGAAAATAGTATTCTTTGGTCTGTATTCACACTACATAGTTCTTTCTCTAGATGTGGATGACATTTTCTATCAAGTCTTTTAGAATTGTCTTCAATCACTGTATTGCTGAGAAGAGCTAAGTCTATTATAGTTGAACATTATAGGTCATGTTTTCTTATAGAATAATAGTATTCCATCACATTCATATACCACAACTTCTTCAGTCATTCTCATTTTGTTGGACATCCTCTCAGTTTTCTATTCTTTGATACCACCAAAAGGATTGCTATAAATATATTTGTACATGTAGGTCCTTTTAACTTTTTTATGATCTTTAGGAAACAGACTTAGTAATAGTGTTGATGGATCAAAGGGTATATATGACATCTGATAGCTCTTTGGGCACAGTTTTAAATTGTTTTCCACAATGGTTGGATCAATTCACAACTCTTCCAATAGTGCATTAGTGTCTCAGTTTTCCTACGTCTTCTCCAACATTTATCATTTTCTTTTTCTGTCATATTAGTCAGTCTCAGAGGTATTTAATTTGCATTCTCTAAGTGCTAAGTACTGGATTTTCAAAGGCAAAACCAGGGAGACAACATACATACATGCATATGAAGAGAAGACATGCAAAAGTAAAGTTCAAGGTAATCTTGGGGTATGTCATAGACCAGGGCTGAGAAGACCAGTCTGTTACCTGCACTTTGGAAATTGAACACAAGGAGACATTCATTGTCGATGAGTTAACAGAAGCTCCTTCAATGCTAGCAGAGAAAGGACATTTGGAATGGGGAAGGGATGTCCATTGAGGATCCAGTTGAATGAATCTTTCCTGTGCTGCTGATATTGGTCATACTGCTGTCTGCAGTTTGATTGCTGAAGGTAGAATACCATTCCTTCTCTTGGATGGATAGGAAACTAGATACTGAACCAATTAAATTTGGAGGAGAGTTTCAATATATCTTAAGAAAAAACTAATCGGATCTATCTGCTATTGTTCCTACTACAGAGAACAATGTTTTAGATTTCTTAGGGACATCTGATAAGTGTTTCCACAGAAGGTGATTTTTTAAACTGAATTAGGAAGGAAATCTGGGATTCCAAGATAGGGGGGAGATGGGGAGGGGAAAATATTCTGAGCTAAGACACAACTGGGCAAAGGCACAGAAATAGGAAATGAAGTATCAAGGGTAAGTAATGGAATACAGGTCATGGGAGGTATAAAGAGGATAATGTACAGGTAGATAGAGTAAAAGATGGAAAAGATATAAGCTGTGAATTGAGAGTGGTAATAATAATAATGTTTGTCTTTCATTCTCTTTTTAAAAATTGTTATTTATTTTTTAATTTGTTTTTCATCCATATGCACATGTATATTTTTAAGTTACAAAATTTCCTTCCATCGTCCCTTCCCACCCCTCCCCTCAGTCAGGTTAACATTATATAAACATATTTTTATAAACATGTTTACAGATTAGTATGAGGAATTTTTGGAATAAGGAATTAGGATTAAGGGAAAGAGATACATGAGATAATTTTTATAAAATGTTCATCAGATTCTGAAGGGTTGTTTTTAGTTGTTTTTGTTTAGTTTTGTTTTGTTTGTCTTCCTCTGGATGGGGATAACATTGTCTATAGCCCATCTAATATGGTTGTCCTAGCTCTCTGAACTGCTGAGAGGAGCTGCTTCCATCAAGGTTTTTCACCTCAAAATGTTGTTGTTGGTGTATACGTTGTTCTCTTGATTTGCCCTTCATTCTCAAAGAAGACATGCCATCAGGGGATGATGCCAGAACAAGCACATGAAGTGAATTTGAGTAGGGGGAAGCTGTACTAAGTCACCAGCCTCATTTTCCCCTCTGGAGCCATCTGGATTCAGTGGCCAGATAAAAATTAAGCTTACTGGAGATGACCCTGGGTGCAAGGCAGTCAGGTTTAAGTGACTTGTCTAAGATCACATAATTAATAAATGCTGTGTCTGAGATTGCATTCAAACTCCCATCCTCTGGATTCCAAGGCCAGTGCTCCATCCATTGTGCCACATGACTGCCTTTATTAAGAATAGTAGAACAACAAGGAAATGTAATAATAGTTTAAAAAAAGGCTTTTCCAACATGAAAGTGGTATGGAAGCCTGTAGAAGACCTAGTCCTACAGAGAAATTCCTTTTATGTCTCTCTGACTTGATGTAGCTGATTCTCTCAATTCTAGATCCACAGAACAAGTGTATTTAGGAAAGAAATTAATCCCTAAAATGGACCTCTCAATTCTATCCTCATGGAGGAATAATTCACTTAGTGTACACAGCACCTAAGTGTGCTACTCTGTAAAATTGACCATCAAGTCTATCATTTTGAAGTTTTGTGATTCAGGAAAAATTATAATGCAATAAATATTGAGTGTATTAATTTAGGTTAGGGTTGTCCAAAATGTGGCCAGCAGGGTGATTTTATATAGCCCACCTTTGGGTTTACTAAATGCTTTAGTAAACGAAGCCAAGCTATCACAGAGCTCTCACTAAAATGGCAAATCAAAAACATATTTTCAATTTTTTCAATAAAAACTTTTAAAAGTAAGATTGGGCAGGAATGATTCAAGTCATAGGTTTTCTATTAATTTGTGTGTGTGTGTGTGTGTGTGTGTGTGTGTGTGTGTGTGTGTGTGTAATCTCATGAAAGTCACTTAATTATCCCATATTCATTTAGAGCTGAAAAGATCCAAAGTAGATCTTGGCACACCTCATCATTTTCCTGATAGGGAAATCATGGCCTAGAGAACCTAAGTGGTTTGTGCAGAGTAGCACAGCTATCCAGAAAGTACAAGAATTGAAATGGAAACCTACATACTTTCATCCAAATTCAGTGCTCTTACCATCAATCCATGTTGCCTTGAACCATCAGATTACCCTGTACAAGGCAGGGGATAGTTTTCAAAATATGGTTCCAACAGAACTCAAGTCATTAACTTTTAGGCGATTTTATTATACACACTGACCTAGAATTTTAATGTGCTATTCAGTACCACAGGGCTTCCTGGGTAGATAGTGCACTTTCATGTAGAGAGACAAACCTAAAGAAAGTGATCTGTAAGTTAAGAGGTTGAATCATTAGAACATGATTGAGTCTGCTAATCTTATATTAGAGTTGGATACAAGGATATTTTTTTACTTTTATTTATTTAATTTATGAACTAAAACAGGTCTTTCTATAATGGGAGGGAAAGATGTACATTTTTTCATGGGAATTCAGAAGCATGATGAATTAGATCATTCAGAATAGTAGTTAACTTTCATTTATCATTGTAAAGTTCACAAAATGTTTAGCAGACATTATCTCACTGGATACTAATCACAATTCTATGAATTGGGTACCTCAGGTATCATGCTCATTTTATAAGTGAGAGAACACTGCTTCTA
Organism: Macrotis lagotis; assembly: GCF_037893015.1. Classification (NCBI taxonomy): domain Eukaryota; kingdom Metazoa; phylum Chordata; class Mammalia; order Peramelemorphia; family Peramelidae; genus Macrotis; species Macrotis lagotis. The sequence continues at coordinate 44,017,895 of NC_133661.1, read as the reverse complement.
ATACAGACCAAGTGTGATTTGCCAATGCGTAGGTGACTTTTGTCTCAGGTAGCATCTGCTCAGGTCTTTCCTGGTTGTATCATTTTTTTCAGGATATCATATTTCCTTATGTGTGTGTAATACAAGAGGGAACTTTTAAAACATGCTTCTGGGAAGGCTCGAACTCACAGACTTTGAATGACCTCACACAGTCAGGGATTCTGAATAAATAGCCTGTGCTTTCATCTATTATGCTATATAGTCTACTGATCAGTTGTTTTGTCATCTCAAACTCTTCATAACCCCATTTGGGTTTTTCTTGCCAAAGATACTAAAGTGGGGGTGGCTAGGTGGCACAATGTATAGAGCACTGGCCCTGGAGTCAGGAGTACCTGAGTTCAAATCCAGCCTCAGACACTTAATTACCTAGCTGTGTGGCCTTGGGCTAGTCACTCAACCCCATTTGCCTTGATAAAAAAAAAAACAACTTAAAAAAAAAGAATCAACCCAAAGAACAAAGATACTAAAGTGGTTTGCCATTTCCTTCTCCAGATAATTTTATAGATAAGCAAACTGATTCAAACAGAGTTAAGTGACTTGGGCAGGGTCACAAAGCTGGTTAAGTATCTGAGGCCAGATAGGAACTCAGTAAGATGAGGTTTCCCAACTCTAGGCCTGGAACTCTATCCATTTCACTCACCTAGTTGCCATCTACTGATCAGAAGAGCTGATTTTAATATAAGAACAATTTTTAAAAATCATGAAAATAGGTCATTTAGTTATTAGAATAAGGTAGCAAGGTAATTTGACTACATTAATCTCTTTGAACCTCCCAACAACCTTATGAAGTCCACTCTGCCAATGATGATCATGATAAGGACAAAGATAATAAATAAGGAAGCTGATCAAGACAATGATGATAATAATAATAAAGATAGTAATGGTATAGTGGTGAAATTATGAAGATAATGGTGAAGATGATGAAAATTAACATATATATATAAAATACCATAAGTTTGCAAAGTACTTTTCAAATATTGAGTTCAGAGAGTTGAAGTGATTTCAACTTTAAATTGTTAGAAGGTTCAAACCCAAGACTTACCTGAATCTAAATCCAAAGACCTTTCCATTATAATGTATTTCTTTATTTTTGCACTAAAATGCATCCGTTTTTTTAAATGTAACTCTTCTGGGACTCGAACCCACAGCCTTTGAATGAGTCACACACCTAATCTAAACATTTGCCAAACACTAAAAGACATCTACAAGCTATTTACACATTTAATGCAAAGCTTAGTTTTCATGAGACACCAGAGAAGTGGATTTTCTAATTCTGAGCTCCCTTGGAACTCTTAATAGCATTATTTGTCTAATGCCTTGTTCCACTCCATTTTAAATAACAAAACATGCCAAGAAAGTCAAACCATTTATTTGGACAGCATCTGTCATCGGGGGTGGGGGGTGGGGGGGGGGAGGGAAATGGAGGGGAAGAATAGAGCAGTATATGTAGCACTTTTCACAAGACACTTAATAGCTATATAACTATGGACAGATAACTAAACACTGTGAACCTCAGTTTCTTCAGCTGTAAAACAGAGATAGTCATGTCTATACCTATCACCCAGGGTTGCTGTGTATATATGAGACATTTTATAAATCTTAAAATTTTTATATACACATTATTAGCTAATATTTATTTTAATAAATTATACATATTTTTATATAAAATTATAAAACAAGAGATTATTTCATGATTCTTATAATTTTTGGCAAAGTTTAGGTAGAATTTGTTCTAGAAAATATCAGTACCCTTTTCTTCTTCTTTTGCATTTAATGTCCTATAGCTTTTGCACACATGAATGAAATCTTAGGACCTTTTTGTAATTGGACTAAATTATTGGTTGTTGGCTTACCCTTTTTTTGTAGACTCACTCAAAACATCTTCAAAACCATTAAAGACAGGATAAAGGGAATGATAAAAAATATTCTCTTACCACATGATTTTGCTTTCTTCTATGAGGTCTTTATATTTTGAAAGTTTTTAATTGTATATAGTTTGAGGATTGCAACTTTTTGGGTGCATTGATATGTACTAAAACTACTCCCACATTCTTCGAATTAATGTTATGTCCAGGAGACATCAATATGCATATAATGGGGGCAGTCCGTGGCAACACACTTTAAGAAACTATTATCATTAGCATTAACATTGCCCTCAAGGAAAAAATCAGTAGAAAGATTCTTGATAGGTGTTTTTTCATCCCATAGTGATGGGTTACATAGTGCCTATTATTTCTGTCAAATACCTGAATTGATCAGCAAATCAAAGTTCCTTAAGGCTGAGCTATCTACCAGATGATAACCACCTGGTCCTAATTTGCCTTTGAAATCCTTCTATTTTTAAAAAAATTTGCATAACTCCACCATTCCTCCAATGCTTCTTTATCAACATTTATTGGTGTTTTAGTGCATGTTACCCCATGAAGACCTTTTGATTCTATTCTTGGTTTTAGTTCATTCATAGGCTCAATTCAGAGGTAAACCACTTTCCTGTATGTTCAAAGATAACAAAGAGGAATACCTTTTGTCAACTTTTCTTATTTTTCAGTGAAGTTATATCTATCTGTCCAAAAATTTCTCTCAAAGTTTTTAACATGTTTTCCATATGCTCTGAGAATTTCAAGGAATTGTATTCCTCCTTTTTAATGAGGGAGTATTAATCCTTCCATAAGTTTCTTAGAGTAAAAGTTTCCATGCTTTATTAATATTGGATGGATTTTTGTCCAAATGTTTGCCAAATATGTTATCCTCTATTTTATAGTTCTAAAATTATATGCTGGCTGGTACTTTTTAAGTGTTATTGTTTTAAATGTCTTCTTGCAATTGGGTTTTAATTTCAGTGTGATAACAAGCCATAATCATAGAAAAAGACCTATATCTTTTTCCTTGAGAGTTTTATATTTGATGTATGTTGCTTGAAAGAGATCAAAATATAAGAATTATTTTCATCCTTTTGCTCAATTGTATCGTTGGATTGAAACTCAGAGCTCTTTCTTTGGTGTAGGTTAAGAACATTTTATACTTATCCAGTCCAAATGATATTGTGCTATCGCTAAAAATGAACTCTGTAAGATAAAGATATCATTTCATAACTTTTTTAAAATAGTTTTTTGTCATCCATGCAGATCAAATGATTAATAAGACAATTTGCCCTGACTCCCTCTCTAATTTGGAAGTCATATTTAGTCCTATTTAAAAAAAATGGTGATAATGACACCATAGGGGCCTTAGACTGTCTCCCTGAAAGAGACCATATTTTATATAATTATTCTTGATTATTACATTTCTAATAGTATTGAAGTTATTACTTGCATACGTCTATCTGAAGGCTAACACTATTACTCTCAATGTTTCTTCCTAAGATCCTGGAGAGTAAATTGGATTAGAACATCTCTAAATTTCCTTCCAAATATGGATCTGTGATCCCATTAATAGAGAATGGGAGAATTAAATTGAACAGCAAATAGCCCACTCCTGTTTTCTATCCATAAAGAATTCCAAAATGGCAGATCTACTCTCCAGGAACTTCCCAGATAAATATATTTAAAATATATTTTTTCCATTCAGGTGAGTTACTTAACTGAATGAGAAAGATTCATTGGGGAATTTTTAAAGAAAATAACTAATTTTTGTTCATATTGGTACTAGCCTGGTCACTCAGCCTGTTGGTTGAGATGACTACGGTTATCATGTTTAGTACTATTTCAACCTATAAGAAGAATACAAGTCTTAGTAACTCTCAGTGGAATTAAGGGTGCTCAAATGTCAAAGCAAATTTGGGTTATAATTATGAAGCCCTTTTTATTCCACCAACACCCTATCTGTCTAAGTACCTAGATGCCAGGATTGGTACAGGTAAGTTAACCCTGTTTTACCAGCCCTTTGAAATCTACTCCTACTCACCCCCATCCAGCCCTTGCCTTAGGCTGCTTACTCAACACTCCCCTTGATCCTTTCATTTCCCATCCCATCCCTACTTCCTCAGAGTAATACCCAGGGCCAGGGAGCAGCAGCCACAAAGATGAGCTGTATAGGGCTGGGTTGGACTGGTTCAACCTATCCTTATGAGTATTGATGGCTTATATCTGTACAACCCCTGTGTGGTAGAAACAGTGCGTCCTTTAGCCTGAAGCATAGACATGAACTTGGTTTGCCCAATACAGAGTTAAAGAGTTGTGCCTTATCTGGGAAAAAAAAAAAGAGGAATTAGTTAATATTACTGGCCCTACTCTCCCCTTGATCACTAAGAGAGACCCCTATTATCCTCTCTATTTTATTCCCTTTCATGAAATTTACCTACTTAGAAGGTTGGAACAGATGGTATAAAAAAATAGATTCTAGAGGGCCTTCAAATTGAACCTGCTTTCTCTTTCAGGTGAGAATTGGAGTATGTGGTTAGGGCTTAGGTATTACCTGTGGAATAGTCATCCAGTTTTTACTTGTTTAACACTTACTGGGTGCTAGCCTCTGTGGATACCAAAAAAAAAATGAAATATTGCCTTTCAGGATGTTTACCTCTTACTAGGGGAGTTGGAGAATGTGTACAGAAAAGTAAAAATGAATGAAAACCAAAAGTAATTGGGAAGGGAGGAGGAAGGCTGGAGGCAGAGTTCTAGTAATTGAGGAGCTCCTACAAGCTTCTTGTGAGAGGTCATACTTCCAGGAACTAAGGCTCAGGAGGTTTTTTTAATTACAAGTCTGTTGTTGTTTTCTAGGATTGGGGACTTCATTGTGAAATGACCTGAAGTACAAAAGAATGACTTTTCCCATAGCAATCACGCTAAGGTATTTTTGAATTTGGTTTTGTTTAAGGCTACTGGGTTGTCTTGTCTCATCCAGGCTAGAAGTTCAGCACCACGTATAGATCCTTTCCTATACTATATATCAATAGGGCAGGACCTATTGATTACTGGTGCCAGATAGTGCAGAAAGCAGACTGATGTTAGCCCTATATCAGCTTGGAAATCAAAGCTGCTCCATTTTCCACTTGGACCAGTTTAACCTTTCTTAGGTAGGCTGATAGCACACACACACACACACACACACACACACACACACACACACACTCTCTTACATCCCATAATAAATGCTTGGAATGTGAATATTTGATGGATTTTATGGCTACTGCCATGCAAAGCCCTTCAAGTTTAGGCTTCCCACAGTAACAGGATTGACAATACCACCATCACACCTGACTTATTTTACAAATATTATCTTATTTGATCCTCATAACCCTAGGAGGTAGGTATTATTAATACTCCCATTTTACAGTTGAGGAAACTGAGACTGAAAACAGTGAAGTGACTTGCCCAGGATCACACAGACAAAAAGTGTTTGAGTTTTTAAAATTTTTCTGTGCTGTCCGTCTACTGGCATTTGCCTCTTATCTGCAGCTTCTACAAAATCCACCCCCCCAAAAAAAAATGGAACAGCTAAGGTAGAGCAGTGAAAAGAAAACTGGACATGGAGTCAAGGACCTGAGTTCAAATTTGGCCTCAGGCACTTAAAACTTACTTGGCTCTGTGACCTTGGGCAAGTCACTTAGTACCATTACCTTGCCAAAAAAAATATATTCCATTTAATTTCTTATACTGCCCTATGATATATTAAAAGCATAATAGAAAAAATTTGTGAACTGGAAGGAATACACACACATACACACACACACACACACAAACATATATATATATATATATATAAAATCTACAATATATAGGTTATAAAGAGTAAAGTCAATCTTTCACTTGATCCTTAGGAACATTCTATAAAGTAGGTTCAATAAGTATGATTATCACAGTTTTACAAATGTGGAATCTGAGGTTCAAGGTGATTAAGTGATTAATATACTATCAAAGCCAACCCCTTCATTTCCTGAGACCACATGATGGATGACTATATTAAACTTAGTGCTTGGAATTAGAAAGACATGAGTTTTAATCCTGCATCAAGCACTTATTAGCTGGGCATCCCTGGGCAATTTCCTTAAGCCCTCTGTGCCTCAGTTTCCTCAAATAAAATCGATATAATGATAGTAGCTACCTCCTAAGATTGTGATGAGGATTTTAAAAAATGTTGCAAACTTAAAAGTGCTAAATAAATGCTAAAAATTACTATTATTATTTACAAGTAGAGAAATTATGGTCTAGAGAGTGCAAATCAATGATGAGAGAACTGGGATTCAAGTCTAGGTCTGCTAACTATTTGTACTTGGCCAAAGTCACATTACCAATAGTAGTTAGTAAGGCTTGAATCTATAGCCATATTTTCTCATTTTAAATTCAATACTAATTCTACTCAACCAGACCATCTCTATGATCCAGCTTACACAATATCTAATATTGCAGGAATTCATATGCATATCTTATTCCCCTGTTGGACATTAAATTCCTTATAGATAAGAGTTATTTCACACTTGAATGAATGAATGAATGAAACAAGGACCCAACCCTTCAGAAACCTACAAACCAGTTTGATTTCATCAGTCAGTTGACTGAAGGGATTAGGCTATTTTACTATCTTGTTGACACAACCTTAGCCAAATAGCAAAGAATAATTCAAACCCAAGCATAATAATTCTGAGATTTTAATCTCTTTGTGGGCAGAAATGTTGTCTTAATCATCTGGTATGGGGTAGGCTATGGTGACCAAGGGAGGTCCTTTTCAGTTATGAAGTTTGCAATTTTGTGCATGGTACCATAATGTGATATTACTTGGACTAAACCCTGGGTGAAAACAAATGTCATAATTAGTATTAATAACTTCCAAGATTGAATCCAACCATGTGACCCCAGATTTGAAGTGCTGTAGCACAGATTATTCAAAGAAAGGAATAATTAAGTATTATTGAATAAATGAATTAACATTTGAGGGTAAAATAGCATTTGACTTCTTTGCTAAAGTGGAAAAGGTATTGGACTACTTATCTGGAATTGACTTTTGGTCTTGGGTCTGAAACTAACTAGCCATGTGATATTAGGCAGGGCAGCTAGGTGGTGCAGTGGTTAGAGCACTGACCTTGGAGTGGTGGGGGGGAAGTTCAAATACAGCCCCAGACACTTGACTCTTACTAGCTGTGTGGTGACCTTGGGCAAGTCACTTAACCCTGATTGCCTCACATCCAGGGCCATCTCCAGTTGTCCAGATTCCCATCTGGCTACTGGACCCAGATGACTCTAAAGGAGAAAGTGAGGCTGGTGACTTAGCACAGCCCCTCCTCACTCAAATCCAATTCATGATCTTATCATGGCATCACCTCCCTAATATTTGTGATCTTCTTTGAAAAGGAAGGACAAAACATGTGAACTTAGGCAAAACATTTTAATCCAACAAGTATGTATGAAACACCTATGTATCAGATGCTTTCTCTCTCTATTGATTGATCTGAGTTTCCTTATCTAAATATGGTTTGACTGAACCTCTAAATGTCCATCTCTCTATGACATTCTATATTCCTATATCTTAAAAGAAATCTCTCTCTCTTTCTCTCTCTCTCTCTCTCTCTCTCTCTCTCTCATTCCTTTAAATTCTGTGGGAGGAATGAATGCTGTTTCCCTAGTTAACATGGTAGATAGCATTTCTAATGTTTTTGAAAGTCCTGTGAGACATGAAGCTCATTTATACAATACTGACATTCTGGGAGAGCACAGGTGACTCCACAAATGGATTATGCCTGATACTTAGTCTTGTCCTTTCAAACCTTGTTCATCTTAAAGGGTCCAATTAATTATAAATCTCTTTATTCTCAATGGCTCATAAGGGAGGATTTTCCCCCCCTTGTGACTCTGAGTCTCTGGCTAAAATATGGAACATGCTACTGACACTTAAGATTCTTTTTGGAAAAGAAATTCATTCTCTGAAAATGGTGACTTTCTTTACATTCCTGAAAGTGATTTTGGTGAGTTTGGATAGTTGTAAGGTTACTCTCAAGAAGATGGATAAGGAAAATCAATAATCAGTGATTTGCAATAATGCAAAAAGGGACGAAGAAGATGGCAAGGCCAAGGGATTCTTTTAAAAACCTCATTGGAGGCAAAATTTTAAATCTTCCTCAGGGCAGTTCTCTCAAAATATTGGTCCCAGGTGACTTGAATAAGGGAAAAAGCAGTCTGACTGATAACTGATGAGAATTAGTTATAGAATTAATGAGTATTTTGTCTAGTTATATTAGGCACCACTTTCATCCTTTGATTACTAACAATCCACATTTACATGCCATGTTAGATTTCAAAGAGCACTTTTCATTCAAAAATCTCAAATAATCATTATTATAGCTGTAAAATAGTAGTAAGTTTCCCTTATTTTATAGAGCAGAAAACCAAGGTTAAAGATTAGGTAACTTTGCCCAGATCATTCTGTTAACAAATATTAGAGTTAGAATTAAAACCAAACTTTCTCCTGATTCTGGATCCAATTCTTATCACACTGCACCAAGCTACCACTGTTAAAACTCAATTTATTGAGAAAGAGAAAAAAGCCTCTTAGTCTGTGAAAAGGCTTTGGATGACTTCCACAAAGCAGCTGGGATAAAACGCCAAAATTCCAAGGTAGTGGGATAAGATTACAAAATTGCAAAATTTCATAATTGAACAGGACCTCAGTCACCATGGCCTACCCCGTACCAGAAAAAGTATTCCATCATGCATCACAGAGTTAGAGTTTAAAGGAATTTTAGAGATCATCCAGTCCAATCCCTCCATGGTGCAGATCAGGAAATGGAGGCCTAGAGGTAAAAAGTATTACTCCAAGTTTCCCAGAAAATTTACCGAGTTGAGATTTGGACTTAAATTCAGTGTTCTTTCTGCCATACTAAACTCTGCAATTATGTATAAGAGAATGTCGAGCCTTTGTTTTAAGTCTTAAAGTTTCAATTTAAACCTCCAAAGTGGAGGTAGAGTGGGGTAGAGTGAGGCTGACTAACTCTTAAGGCAACACATTCCCCTTTTATATAACTCTTTGTGTTAGAAAGTTTCCTATTTTCATCAAGCCAGTTTATACTTTTTTATATCATCTACCCATTGCTCCCAATTCTGCATGGATCAGGAACAGTCTGAGCCCTATTCCATAGGACAGCTTTTCAAACACTTGATGACAATGGCCATGGTTCTTCTAACTCTTCTCTTTTCTGTGCTTCTCAACTTCAACGGAAAGTCCATGTCCCCTCGCAGAACCTCCAGTTGTTCCCACATTTGCTCAACCTGGAGCTGGGTTAAGGGACTCCTCCATTTACTTATATATCTCTAATATTTCCCATGCATTTTTCATGTTGTTCCTTCGCCCTCACAAGATAGGCAACTAATGGAATATAATTGCCTTCATCAGAGACTGAGGAAGGAAGAGTGACCATGTCTGAGTCAGAATGGAGCCTTGCCAATTGCATCAGAGAGTCAAGTTCAGGGTAAAAGTGATTTTTTGCATTAAATATGTATTTCTATACTTTAATATCTTGTTTGCCTTATGGTCCTGATAACTTCCCATTTCGTGAAAGATTCTTAACAGTTTTTTTTTCCAAAATTCTAAAATCAGCTACAAGACACTCCTCTGCAGCCTTATCTGTCTTCAGAACCAAGGGATTGCTATAAATTATGAATATGCCTCCCTTTGTTCTTTTTGCTCCCCTTTGAGGCCCCATTTTCCCAAAGGTAGCCATTAACACACACCAACATTTCATATTAACCTGACTTTTTTAAGCTCCCAGGAGTCCTTCCTAGCATCTGGAATTCTTCTGTGGCTGCTGAAACTGGCTCGATTTATAGTCACTGCAGAGCCTGGGAAGCAAGGAGAAGAGCATCCTTTTTAACTACAAATGTGCAAATTCTCAAGAAAGACAAGAAATCCTTGCATCGTGGAACTAAAGCTAGAAGGACCCTGATTCTTTCTAATCCAACTCCCCATTTTTTTAATAGATGAGGAAATTGAAGTTGGTAAGTGGTTAATTTCTAGGTCACAGAGCTCCATCAAAATCCTGTCAAATTTTTTTTCATTTTTAAAAAAATCCTATGTCTTGGAGCAACTAGGTGGAGCAGTAGATAGAGCACTAGCCCTGGAGTTGGGAGGACCTGAATTCAAATCCAACCTCAGATACTTAATAATTACCTGTGTGACCTTGGGCAAGTTATTGAACCCCATTGCCTTGCCAGAAAAAACCCAAATCCTATGTCTTGGGGCAGCTAGGTGGAGCAGTAGATAGAGCACCAACCCTGGAGTTGGGAGGACCTGAATTCAAATCCAACCTCAGATACTTAATAATTACCTAGCTGTGTGACCTTGGGCAAGTTGCTGAACCCCAGTGGCCTTGCAAAAAAAAAAATCCCCAAATCCTATGTCTTGGGGCAGCTAGGTGTCTCAGTGGATACAACAGGAGCCCTGGAGTCAGGAAAACTTGAGTTCAAATTCAGTTACCCAGCTGTGTGACCTTGAACAAGTCATTTAACTCCAAAGCCTAGCAAAAAACAAACAAAAAAAATCTTATATCAGTACATAGGTATAAAAGGGAACAATGACCTTGTCATAAACTTGCCCCCACACACACACACACACACACACACACACACACACACACACAGTTCCATGAATGACACAATCTCCAGGCCAGAGACCTGTTCAGAGGTCAAGTGCAATGAGTAGCTTTCTAAACGAACAGATTTTTGACATGAAACCCCCATCATCCACTCCCTGGCCACAAAAGGTTAATTCATGCTGTTATGAGATGCCCTTCAGCATAAGGAGTTTATCTGCCTTTAATCAGATTGATCTACAATCCAAAAGCAACTCCAAAGTGAAGCTTTGGGGGGAGGGAAGGGGGGAAGCCACAATGCATCCAGCCTCTGAAAGGAATTCTGACAAGGTAATCATTAAGCACCATCACTGAGACAGTGTAGCAAGAGTGAGAGCAGGGAAGGTGATTTTTTTCTTCACACTTCTGGGAGGTACCCAAGCAGCAGTAGCTGGTTAGATGTAGTCACAACCTGTTTGGCTTCCCCTCTGCCCTCCAGGGCTTCAGTAGGCACGGTTCTCTAGGAAACGAAATGGGAGGGGACACCTCTTTCAGAAAGGTCATTGGGACTCTGGTAGCTGCTGCAGGTCCTTCTGTTTTTCTAGGGAGACATGCTGGCAAGAGGCAGGGCTAGGCAGCAAGTGTAGCCTGGGCTGCCTCTCCAGGCTGGCTGCCCCCACCTTGAGGATGAGGATGAAGTGGCAGGCGTTTTGGAAGGGCTTGGAGTATTTCTGTCGCTTCTTGGGCATCTCCACAGCAGCAGGTAAGACAAACTCTTCCCGTCTCTTAGCTTCCTCAGCTATATTCATAGCAAACAGTCCTACCAGAAGAATTTGGAATTATGGGGAAAGGGAAGAAACAGACAAAAAAGAAAAAGACATTCATCTGGGCTGCCGCTATTCTGCAAGACCAGGGGCTTCTTCCCAGGACCCCCAGATAGATTGTTTCCAAGGGTGATAGTATATAGAACTGAACACAACTTACCAAGTTGTTCTCACTACTGCCAAGTAAAGGGTAATATTAAAACTTTCTTTCAGAGAGAGTTTCCAATGTAGAAGAAACTCTGACATTGGGATAGCCTGTGAATTGCATTGTCAGTCTGTTAAAGAAGTAAATAAATAAATTGATTGACAGATAACATCAGGAAGTCTTAAGGCTGGCTAGTTTTACAAAAGGTATACTCCTTGAGGTCTCATGCTGCTCACCTGAAACATGAAGGGATGGGTCTGGGAGGTCTCTAAGTTTCCACCCAGTTCTTACATTCTATTATATATTTTTTTCACTGAGGATAGAACAAGATCCCCAAAGGAAACCCCAACCTTCCCCTTTAACAGAAGGAAATAGGGAAATGAGGGAGTGATTACAGGAATATAGACTTTTTTTTTTCCCAGAAGGATTTCTTGTACAGTGGCTTTGGACTCGAAAGATTTGTATTCATAGCCTAGCTCCAATATTTGCTTTCTGTATGATCTTGGGAAGTTTCCTCAGCTGGAAAATGAAGATTATGAGAGTTCCTATCTCATTGGGTTATCGTGGGGAAAATGCTTTGCTTTTTTTAAAGTCTCCAATTATAGAAAAATCAATTATCCTCATTGAAGTCTTCAGTAGACCCACGAGTGCAATAGAAATGTGAATTTATTATTATTCCTATTGTTATCCTATCAACAGCTTTCAAAGTGAAATTAATATCGACACTGTTCTGGCACTAGATACTATATTATTTTCTTTATATATTTAATGTTTTGTGGATACTGCGATGGTAAATGAGAGCATCACTTCTTATGACTGTGATTAACAAGAATGGTATAGTATGTTATGTAAATAAATCATAGAAAATCAAGTTTAGAGGTAAAGGACTTGAATTCAAATTCTGCCAGCCACTGTTTGACCTTGGGAAAAGTCAATTAACTTCTCTGAGCTTTAGGTTCAATTGAGGGGATATTTAATGTCCCATCTAGCTTTAAATTTCTGATCCCATTAACCATCATTATCAGCACTGTGAGGTCAGTCATTATGTACAGTATGTTGGGACTTTTAACAAAATCACTCTAGGATAGAGCACTGGCCCTGGAGTTAGGAGGACCTGAGTTCAAATCTGACCTCAGCCATTTAATAATTACCTAGCTGTGGGGCCTTGGGCAAGCCACTTAACTCCATTGCTTGCAAAAAAACCTAAAAATAATCACTCTAGTCCCTTCTCCAACCAGCAGATTCTCTGACCCTTCTTTCCCTCACCCCCTTTTTTGGAAATGTGGGGAATTCCAGTTTATTTGCAAGATTGTTTCTTAATTCATTTGGTTGAAACATAAGCTCCTCCATCTCCATCTCCATCTCCAACTTCTTGGGATGTTTGTCCATGATCCTAAGGACTCGGTACAAATCCATCCCCACTCAAAGCAAAAACACTGTTGGAACTGGGTCAGCAGTGTATTCTTGCTACATTCAAAAAGGTCAGCATTTTAGGTGAAATTAAGAACAAAACATAAAAAAAGGTAAATCTGCTGGGCCAGGGGAGGGAATGTATAAGACTTCAGAGCTAATGCTATATTTGTATTGTCTGATGTTTTTGATTATTCATGCAACTGTACCCTTCCATTAGCAGAAATAAATGAGAGTTGATTGTAGTATAGTAAATGGAATAGAGACATGACTTTTGTCTAGAAGTCATTAAAAAATTATAGATCTTTCCTCCTAATGGATTAACCAAAGGCAGTTAAAAAGTCTAATGTGTCTATATCCAGAGACTGAAGTCCCTTCTCTGTGTGTACATCCCTTCTCTTAACCACAGCTCGTTCTTCCTGTTCAAAGTCCAGTCATTAACACTGATGTCAATAATAAGTCCTCCACAGCCTACCTCCAATTTACATGTCATGTTTTCCATTACTGTCCTTCACATGGTAAACATTCCAAGTGAACAGGGCTCTTATTCTCATATGCATTTGCCTCTGTCATCCTTTAAGCTTAGAAACAATGCCTCCTTATAGCTTCAGCTACAAAAATTCAGCCTTTAATGAAAGGTCCAATTCAGATCCCACCATCTCTGCTGATTTTAAAATAAAAACAAAAACATGATCCTGAAAAGGGCCCACAAGTTTAACCAGACTTTTTAAAAAGTACATTTGGGGGGGTTAAGTGATTTGCTTAGGGTCATAGAACTAATAAGTTATCTGAGTCTGCATTTGAACTCACAATCTCCTGACATCAAGGCCTTTGCTCTATATACTGACTGCGTACCTGCCCCTTCCCCCACCCCCCACTCTTGCCTTTTGGGGAGGTTATGTTAGGATCATACAGCTGAGATGGATTTTGAACTCTGATTCTTCTGATTTGGGCTCAGTGCTCTCTATTCACTTTGCCACCTAGCTGCCCAGAAAGGAGAGGGAAAAGAGAGGAGAGGAGAGAAAAGGAGAGGAGAGAGCATAGGGGAGGAGAGGGGAGGGGAGGGAGGAAAGGAGAGGGGAGGGGGAGGGGAAGAGAATAAAGGAAAGGGAAAGGGGGAGGGGGAAGAAAAAGGAGCAAGGAAAAGAGAAAGGAAATGAAAGGAAAGAAAAGGGAAAGGATAATATGAATTTGAATCCTGTGTCTGACCTCAGATAATGCCTATCTCTTGGGTTGTTATGAGGATTAAATGAAATAGTAAACATAAAGTGCTTTGCAAACCTTAAATTGCTATGTAAATGCTAGCTATCAGTCTTTTACAAGAACAATTGCAACCACACTTTTTGATATCTCAGTTGTGTTGTAAACTATGAATTATATAGCTTTGAAAGAGTTTGTAACCATGGTTCAGATGGGTGGGGATTATGACTTAAAACAGTGATCAGGTTTTTATTTTAACTGAAGAAACAATGCCATGACTCAGGCTACATTTATACATAGACATAATAGGAAACCACATACTGGTATGGGTTCAGGGTTAAGGACGGTCCTGATGCCCCGAGAATTCCTTTTCCATTGACTCATTACTGAAATTCCACCTTCTTTCATCCTTTTATCTAAAAACTCTGATTCCTCTTAAAGTGTTGTTTGTCCTTCATTTTCGAAGAAGACCATGAAATCAGGGACATGATGCTATGAAAAGCAATGAATTGGATTTGAGTGAGGGGGTGTTCTAAGTCACCAGCCTCACTTTCTTCTCCAGAGCCAACTGGGTGTAGTGGTCAGAAATGAATCAAGATGTCTGGAGATGACCCTGGAAACGAGGCAATCAAGGTTAAGTGACTTGCCCAAGATCACACAGCTAGTAAGTGTCAAGTGTCTAAGATTGAATTTAGACTCAGGCCCTCCTGAATCCATAGTTTGTACTCTGGTGGCACTGTGTCCCCTAGCTGATAAACTCAGCTGTTAATTCCATGACAGCACAGATCCTTTCTTATATAAGGTTTATATCATCTATTCCAGAACAGAACTCTGTAAACAGTAGATAACAAATCTTTGTTTTTCAATTAGATTAAATTAAATTGAATTACCAGTGGATTTTTTGGCAAATGTCTGTTCAAATTCCTTCTGTCACCAGTGAGGACTCTTTCATCACCTATACAGTGATTGAGTTGGATTAGATGATCTCTCAGATCTCTCCAAATTTTGAATGTTTATGAATCTGTCATTTTGTATGGAATCACATTCAATAAAATGATAGAAGAGTCATTCTCAGTCATTTTTCACCTTAATAGTGAAGAAAGCAGCAAGTCCATTTCTAAAGGTGCCAAGAAGAAAGGGCAAGGGCCTTGACCTTCACAGAAAATTAGTTGCTGACCCTACCAAGATCAATCTGACCTGATTTACAATTTGACCTACTTTACCATTTGACCTAGGGCCACTCCTGACTTAGTATGTTTAGAATTAGGTTTATCATCTTTGTGTGTTTTCCATGACTCAAATTCTACAAGTCATAGGTCATACAATTATAAAATTTATAGCCAAAAGAGAATGTAAAGTTCACCAGATATAGAATGAAAGCCCCAGCTCTGTCACTTACTATCTGTGAGAACCCAGGTAAGTCACTTTGCCCCTCCCAATGTCAGATTGCTCACCTGTAAAGTAAGCAAGTTGAATTAGATAGTCTCTAAAGTTCAGTCTCCAAATCTGTGAATTTATGATTCTATTAGCAGTTTCATTTGGGGGGTAACTAGATGATGTAGTGAATAGAACATTGACCCTGGAGTCAGGAGCAACTGAGTTCATGAACAGATTTCAGACACTTGTGAGTTGTGTGATCCTGGCCAAGTCACTTAACCCTGAAGTGGTTTGCCAGTAGTATAACAAGCAAAGACTCAGAGACAGAATGTAGATCTAGGACTGTTCTAAATCTCAAGTCCAATCTTGCCTCAACTGAACCAAGCTGCCCTCTAAGTCAGGGCTGTTTAACCTTACTTTTAAAATTTTTTTATTGGAAAAAAATAGACAATATATTTTGATTTGCCAATTTAGTAAGAGCTCTGAGGTAGCTTGGCTTCATTTACTAAAGTATTTAGTAAACCCACCAGTGGACCCCATAAAATCACCCTGTTAACCACATTTTGAACAGCCCTGCTCTAAGTAATGGTTATAGTAACAATAGCAACACCATAGCTTTTAAGTTTTATAAAGCATTTTATAAGATTTCTCATTTTATCCTCACAACAATCCCAAGAAGTAAATATTGTTATTCTCAGTTTATCGTTCAGCAACTGAGGTCAATGGGAGTAGGGAGGAGGGAAAAATCATTTATTAAGTACCTTCTATGAGCCAGAAACTATACAAATTGCTTCACAAATATCACATTAGATCTTCACAACAACCTTGAGTGGTAATTGCTGTTATTATCCCTTTTATAAAATTGAGGAAACTGAGGCAGGCAGAAATTAAGTGACTTCCCTAGGATCAGAGAATTAGTGTCTGGAACCAAATTTGAACTTGTCTTCCTAAGTATATGCTGAGCACCTTCTGTTTATGGGTCATTCTAAGAGAAAAAACAATGTTATAACCGCCCCAATTTATTTACCTTTCATCCTTCCTTCACCCTACTTGAAAATCACCCATAATATATACAGTATTTGGGCAAAAACATTCTCAAGACTTGTTTATAAACACATCCATTAATAAGATAGCAAACAGATGATGGAGTTTATGTTGAAGCAGCTGATTCGGGGAATCTGAGTTTTCCCTTGCTTTTGCCAACAAACAAATAATTTGAAACAGTGATTTTGTGTAAACACTGTTTCTCCTGCTAACTCATTCATTCTCACATAGCAAATATTTTGGATCCAGTTGGAAACTCAGTCCAGATCTCTTTGGGACACAGGCCTGATCATATGTTTTGAGAAAGAACCAGCCAAGTTACTTCCCATACCCATTACTTTCCCATACCGCATGGTTTTTACAAGAATTGAAAATGGGGACATTGTTTATTAATATATGGAAGGGCCCAAGAAGCATTTTAAACCCAGATGTTCTCATTATTTTTTAAAGAGTACAGCTAATAGGGTGTATGGCCCTTCACCACTTCAAAGTTCAAGAGACCTTAATGTTTCTGAAGAATCCATCTTGAGGCTCAACAGTAATGTCCTTCCCTTTTAAATTTTATCCCCACAACCACCTCCTGCCAATAAAAAGATCATTGTACATACTAATACAAGTGGAGGTAGATTTATTACCCTAATAAGGCAAAAGTGAAAGGCTATAGAGAAGAGTAAACAATATGTTTGTTAGCAGATCCACATCTCCATCTTGTTTCTAGCCTTGACTAACTATGACAATGAGAAAATCACTTAAATTTTCCAACCCTTGGTTTCCTCATCTGTCTAATGGGGATAATGATACTTTCACCATTTTCCTCATAAGGTTATTGGAAGAAAAACACCCCGTGTACCTTAAAATGCTACTGTTTTTAAATGTTGGCAAATTGTATATTTAGATGTGTGCCCATATCATTTGTGTTTAAGAAAGTGGAGTCTGGAACTATATTTCCCACTGGGATATTTTCCATCTTATTATAATTTTGGAATCCAAAGCTTTTAAAAATTGGATGAATAAAGTTTTGGACCTGGATTTAGGAAGGCTAGAGATGAAATCCAGCCTCAGACGCTTACAATTTAACCCTAGACAAGTCACTTTACCCTGTCTGTTTCAGTTTCCTACACTGAAAAATGGGGATAGTAGCCACTACATCACTGGGTTTTTGTAAGGCTCAGATGAGATAAAATAGATAAAGGTTTATCACAGTGATTGACATCGGTGCCTACTTTTTGCCTTTCCCTCCCTTCCTTTCACCTCAAATGAACCCTGTGTACAGGAATGAGATCTGAATCTGGAGTATGCCAGATGCAGTTCAGTCCCCTACTCAACGGTTAGCTTGGGACTCAGTATTTCTGACACTGAGACATTTCATCTGTAAAATAGAAATAAATTTATATTGTCTGCATCTTGGCATTGTTGGCTGGAAAGAAAGTCAAAGCACTTTATGTTAATAAGACCTTACTTTAATGGGAGCTGGGGCAGCTAAGTGGCACAGTAGATAGAGCACCGGCCCCGGGAGTCAGAGGATCTGAGTTCAAATTTGACCTCAGACACTTACTAATTATGAAGCTGTATGACCTTGGACAAATCACTTGACCCTATCGCCTTGCCAAAAAAAAATCTTTAATGGGAACTACTACTGATTTCATGTAAATTGTCATATCTTTCTTGGGATTGAAAAAGTGAAACTTTGAGATTCTGGCTTTATTTATTTGACAATTCCTACAGATGATGCAAATCGTTATCTATACATGCCTAGACCTCCCATGGGACTTCCATAGATTGACCACAGTGAATACATGCAATGACCCAAGCTTCTTGTCATGACAATGGAACCTGCATTGTACTCATTACATGACCAGTGGATGGTCTTTCTGATCATTTCTTTTTTCTTTTTCTTTTTTTTTCTTTTTTTTGGTGGGGCAGTGGGGTTAAATGACTTTCTCAAGTCCACACGGCTATTATGCATCAAGTGACTTAGGCTGGATTTGAAGTCAGGTCCTTCTGACTGCAGGGCTGGTGCTCTATTCACTGTGTTACCTCCTCCCCCTCTATCTTTTCTTTTCTTTTTTAAAATTTTATTTATTTAAGACAACAGGGTTAAGTGACTTGTCCAAGGTCACACAGCTAGGTAATTGTAAGTGTCTGAAGCTGAATTTGAACTCAGGTCCTCCTGCCTCCAGGGCCTGTGATCTAACCACTGCACCACCTAGCTGCCCCCACTCTTGCCCCATTTTCTGATCATTTCTTGGATCATGCCCTTCATATTACTTCTCCATAATCCCTTATTTTTAATATGTTGACAATTGTTAGATCCCAAAATGTACTTCTCATTGTCATTTCAGTCATTATCAACTCAAATTCCTAACAAACTCTAGTGGCTTTTGAATTTGTCTTTCTTATGGCTCAGTTCCCCAATTCCCAAGTTCTATTAGGTAACCCTGAAGACTCATTAGCCCCTACCAGTCTGTTCCCCATTATGAATGAAAGTTAGTTAAATTCTTATTAATTAGCAAAAGGATTTATTGGGAAATGAAAACAATATTTAAAAAAAAAATTCAAACCAGGACCCATTCTTATCTTCTAAACACATAGTCTTTTGGGAGGTTAGACTCAACTGCAAAGTACAAAGGTATTTAAGTACAGATATAGAAAATGTATAAGTCCAAAAATTATCTCAAAACTTCTGGCCCTCAGAATCCTTTTGTAGAATTCTCATGGTATTTTGCCCTACATTTAACTCTTTATTGATCTCGAAGGGCTAGTTTCTTTGTAAAGTCCATGAGATGAAGCTACCAATACCCTTTGGTGACTGTCTTTGCATTCCATCTGCATGTATTATCTCTGTCATTGACCAGTACCAATCCAGTGTGCACTGCTATTGTTCTTAGTCACCTGTGGGATTACTTCACCATTTTGGTCCAGAGGAATGTCCTCTGTCATTCTAGCAGTCTCTACTAAAGCCTCTGGTCACTAGTAAATTTCTGGTAAAACTTCTGCAGCTCCCAAATATACAATTTTCTGGGTGGTCTCCTCTAAGAATATTTGTTGACACAGGATCAGGAAAGAATAAACACATATGAAACATGTCACCATGAGTTCAATGATAAATGGCAATTTGCAACCTCTACTCCCACCCAGCAGCTCAGAGTAGCCATGGTCTCACTCCCTACCAAGAAGGATGAGAGTCATCAGTGCTAGTTTATCACCTGATGAGGCATCATTTCTTCCAACTCTGAAGCCAATTAGATCTTCTTCATCCTTCATTTTCATTCCTTCAGTTACACATGGCTAGATACAGGCTTTCAAAGTTTTGTATGTTGGACTGGAACAGGCAGGGACTGTCCATGATCTGTATTACCCCAGAAGGTTCACATCAGTTAGCCTCGGAATTATACTTGACACTTCCCTTCCCATTAAATAAATTCATCCCTTTTGAGAGACTATAAATTTTATTTGTACTCTAAAATGATACCACTCTTAGCCAATCAGCAGAATGTAATTTACCACTGGTCGCATTCAATCTTATCATCCTTATGGAATCTTTCTTTATACTTGGTCTCTGGTGTTCAATCTCCTGCATTACAGTGGTGAATTTACACTTCCCTATGTTTGCCTCTCATAAAAAACAGAACTTTTTATTAAAATGGCTGTTATCATTTCAGTTGTGATCAACTTTTTGAGAACATTTTGGTGAGTTCTTTTTTCTTTTCTTTTTTTTTCAATTATATGCAAAGGTAGTATTCAGCATTCATCTATTTACAAGTTTATAAGTTCCATATTTTTCTACCAGCTTTTTACCCTTTCCCCATGATAATGAACAATCTGTCATGTTGTCCATGTGCAAGTAGGTTTAACTTATTTCCATATAAGTTGTGTTGTGAAAGAGGAATTAGAACTAAGGGGGAAAAACCTGTGAAAAAGAAAATGAACATAGTTTTCTTTGCACCGAATTCAAACTCCATAGTTCTGTTTTATTTTTGTTTTTGTTTTTCTGAATATGTCATTTTCCATAACAAATCTCTCAGGATTGTCTTTGATTACTGAACTACTGAGAGGAGTTGCATCCATCATAGCTGATCCATCTCACAATACTGCCATTAATGTGTCTAGTATTCTCTTGTTTTTGCTCACTTTACTCAGCATCAGTTCATGCAAATCTTCCCATGCTTTTCTAAAATTAGATTGTTCATGATTTCTTATAGAATAATAGTACTCTATCACATTCATATGCTATAACTTGTTCAGCCATTCCCCTATATCCATAGGACATCCCCTCAATTTCTAATTCTTTGTCACAGCACAAAGAGCTGCTATAAATGCTTTTGTACATATGGGTATTTTTTTTCTATTTCTTGATGATCTCTAAGATATTTACCTAGTAGTAATATTGTTGAAGCAAAGAGTGTACATTTTTATTGCCCTTTGGGTATAGTTCCATATTCCTTTCTAGACTGATTGAATCACCTCACAACTCCATCAGTTGTGCATTGGCATGCCAGTTTTTCCACATCCTGTTCATCATTGAACATTTTCCCTTTTTGTCATGTCAGTCAATCTGATAGAAGTGAGGTAGTATCTCAGAGTTGGAAAATGACTTGAATTCTTATAAATTTGACTTGGACTTATATATTTTATTCTTTTTTTTTAGTTTTTGCAAGGCAATGGGGCTAAGTGACTTGCCCAAGGTCACACAGCTAGGTATTAATTATTAAGTATCTAAGTCTAAATATGAACTTGTATCCTCCTGACTCCAGAGTCAGTGCTCTACCCACTGTGCAACCTAGCTGTCCCTTGTAGTTCTTTAGAAATGAAATCTTTATTATAAATACTAGCTGTAAAAATTGTTGCTCAGTTTTCTGCATTCTTCCTATTCTTGGCTACTTTGGTATTTTTGGTGCAAAATCTTTTTAATGTAGTCAAAATTATTCATTTTGCAATTTATAATGTTCTTTATCTCTTGTTAGGTCATAAACTTTTCCCTTCTCCATAGCTCCAACAGATAGACTATTTCTTCTTCTCCTAATTGGCCTATGGTATCACTCTCTATGTCTAAATCCTTATGTTTGTCCTTTATTTTTGAAGAAGACCACAACATCAGGGAGCTGATGCCATGACAAGCACCTGAATTAGATTTGAGTGAGCTGGGGCTAAGTTAAGTCACCAGCCTCACTTTCTCCTCTAGAACCATCTGAGTCCAGTGACCAGATATGAATCAAGTTAAATGGAAATGGCCCTGGATGCCAGGCAATCAGGGTTAAGTGATTCACCCAAGATCACACAGCTAGAAAGTGGCAAGTGTCTGAGACTGCATTTAAACTCCCGTCCACCTGAATCCAAGGTCAGTGCTCCAAATTCACTGTGTCACCTAGCTGCCCTTATAGGGTGTGAGATGTGGATCTATACCTAGTTTTTGTCATACTATTTTCCAGTTTTCCCAGTAGCTTTCATCAAATAGTGAGTTCTTATCCCAGAGACTAGAGTCTTTGGGTTTCACAAATAGTAGATTAGTATCATTTACTTCTGTTTCTTTTGTTACCTAATACTGATTCACCTCTCTATTTCTTAGCCAGTACAAGACAGTTTTGAAGATCTCTTCATAATATAGTTTTAAATATGCTGCTGGTTACAGATAGAAATGCTGATGATTTATGTGGGTTTATTTTATATTCTGCTATTTTGCTAAAATTGCTAATTGTTTCAAGTGGTTTTTTAGTTGATTTTCTAGAGTTCTTTAAGTATACCACCATATTTTCTGTAAAGAATGAGTTTCATTTTCTCATTGCTTATTCGAATTCCTTTAATTTCTTTTCTTATTGCTCAAGCTAACATTTCTAGTACAATATTGAATAATAATGGTGAACATCTGGTGTTTTCTTAGCAAAGACAGTGGAGTGGTTTTGCATTTCCTTCTCCAGATCCTTTTACAGATGAGGAAAATGAGGCAAACAGGGTTAAATGACTGGTCCAGAATCACACTAGTAAATGTATGAAACCACATTTGAACTCAGCTGTTCCTGACTCCATGTAAGACATTCTATCCCCTAAACCAGCTACCTAATCCATTAGAATGGGTAGCAATTTTAATCATCAACTTGTATTGCTAATTACTGTATGTAAAGAAATTTTACACTATTTAAGTTAATATATATAATTAAATAAATACCAAAACATAGGCAACATATAGTAACTTTTCCAATAATCATTCTGTTATGAATTATTTCTTAACCTAGCATTATATTTTCCTTTAATATCAATTTGGTACATATTTGTAACTCACACAGAAATTTTCTTAGAGTTCAGCGTTAAATGCTCAACAAATATTTTAGATTTTTCAAGGCAATGGGGTTAAGTGGCTTGCCCAAGGCCACATGGCTACGCAATCATTAAGTGTCTAAGGTCGGATTTGAATCCAGGTACTCCTGACTCCAAGGCCGGTGCTCTATCCACTGTGCCACCTAGCTGCCCTTCAACAAATATTTTAGAATCACAGAAGTTCTGAATTTTCTGGGCCCTTAGTGACCATCTGGTTCATCCCAACCCTCATTTGGAATGCCTCTACAATCCACCTAACAAGTAAGAACTCACCTAACCTTAAGACCTTGCATCCAGGTCCATCACCAGTCATCCTGATTCACATCTGACCATTGGATCCAGATGGCTCTGGAGGAGAAAGTGAGGCTGGTAAGGCACAGCACCCCCTCACTCAAATCCAATTCATGTGCTTGTCATGGCATCACCTCCCTGATGTCCTAGCCTTCATTTTCATTCAAGATTGAAGGATAAACATTATTATTATTATTATTATTATTATTATTATTATTATTATTATTATTATATGGCAAGGATACAAAGATGGGCATCTTTTATTCAAGAAGCTCACTGTCTAAAATGGGAGACAACAGATAATTATTTCCAACAAGATAAATTGGGAATGGTCTCAGAGAGAGAAGGCATTCAGATTAAAGATGACTGGAAAGGTTTCTTGTGAAGGTGAGACTTTAGCTGAGACATGAAGGAAGCCAGGGAAGCCTGGAGCAAGCTTTGTGGAGGGAGAACATTCCAGGCAAGGGAGACACCAGGAAAAATATTCTTAGAGTTGGGAATTGAAATGCCATGAACAAGGAACAGTCAGGAGATCAGTATCATTGATTCACAGAAAACATGGAATGGAGTCAGGTGGGGTGAAGGGATAAGTTATGGTGCTCTCTGAATACTCAACAGATGATTCATATTTGATCCTGGAGATAAAAGAAAAAATCAGAGTTTATTGAATAGAATAGGTGGGGAAGGGGAAGGAGAGGGGAGTTCATTTAAAAAGACCTATGTGTTAGGAAGATCACTTTGACAACTAAGTGGAGGATAGATTGGAGTGGAGAGAGACTTGAAGCAAGCTGACTTGCCAGTAGATGGTTGCAATAATCTTGGCTTGACATGACATGTACCAGGGCAGTGGCGGGGTAGAGGAGATAAGAAGGCCAATATGAGAGATGTAACAAAAGCAGCAGCAACAGTACTTTGACAACTTATTAGATTAGGGCAGAAAGAACTTATGAAGGGTTAAGGATCATACCTAATTTGCCAGTTTGAGTGTCTGAGAGAATGTACCAAAGTAAGAGAGAAATTAGGAAGAATGAATGGGTTGAGAAAAAAAAGTTAATGATTTCCATTTTAACTATGTTACACTTAAGATCTCTACAGAACTGCCAGTTTGAATCTCATGGGTCATTGAACATGATAAACTGAAAGTCAGGAAAAAATTAAGAGTGGACAAAAAGATCTAAGAATCATAAGTATAAAGATGATGATCAAAACCACAGAAACTGATTAAATCACCAAGCAAAATAGTATAAAGAAGAGAAAGTCTTAGGGGCAGTTAGGTGGTTCAGTGGGTAGAGCACTGGCCCTGGATTCAGGAAGACCTAAGTTCAAATCCAACCTCAGACACTTAATAACTACCTAGTTGTGTGACTTGGGCAAGTCAGTTAAATAAATTGCCATAAATATTTAAAAAAAAATGAAACAACAACAGAAGAGACAGACTCCAGGAAAGAATCTTGGAGATTCCCCATGCTTAATGGGTATGACATGGATAAAAGTCCAACAAAGGAAACAAGAGTGGTCAGATGGGGTGAAGAACCAGGAGAGAATTACATTCCCAAAATAACTGGAAAGAAGAAAGGAACAAGAAGTGGATGATTGACAATGTCAAACACTGCAGAGAGATCAACAATGATGACTGAGAAGAAGTCATGAGATTTGCCAATTGTAAAAGCACTGATATCTTTGGAGAGAACAGCTTCAGTTAAATGATGAGGTCAGGAGCCAGGCTGCCAAGAGTCAAGAAGAGAGTGAAAGGAAAAGTGGAGACAACTATCGTAGACAGTGTTTTCAAAGTGTTTAACTGAAAAGGGGAAGAGAAGTGAGGACAATAGTTCATGGGGATGAACAAATTAAGTCAGGGTATATTTAGGATGCCAAAAGTCCTTTCAGTTGACTCCTCCAACCTTTTCTATCTATTGAGAGATATCTAACTGCTTGCCTACAATTAATCAACCAACATACAAGTATTTTAGAGCAATAAATGTGTGCTCGATGTTGTGTTAGACACTAAGCAGAAGAATTTATAGACCAGATAGTGCAATATAAAAAAACAGAATCTATTCAAGTCTGGGGTTCTTAATCTATGGTTCAGGAACTTGACTTAGACAATAGATGGATGTGTGTGTGTGTGTGTGTGTGTGTGTGTGTGAGAGAGAGAGAGAGAGAGAGAGAGAGAGATGAGCAATAAGTAAATTTGGATGTAGATTTGGATGTAGATATATAATTACTTTTCAAGATAATTGATTTCCTTTATAATCTAAATATTTTATTTTATACTTTCAAAACTAATATTCTGACAAAAGGAACCTTTTTCCAGATTGTCAAGATGGTCTATGATGCAAAAAAAAAACCAAACCAAAACTTAAGACAAAACTGACATGTATGAATGTAAAAATATGAGAAAGTCTGTCGCATATAAGAATAATGAAAAGTGATGCCTAACTAGAAAAGAAAAATTGCTTTGGAGAGTAATAAAAATTAATAATAAATCATAAATAAGTTACCATAAGTACTCAATTATGCACCATAAATAAAAATGTGAAATCAAAGGTTAAATTAGATTGTGAGGGTGTTGAATGAGAGATGAAAGATATTTTGACTTAATGCTGGAGACAATTGAAAAACATTTCAGGATCTTGAGGAGGGGTATTATGATGACACTGGCATTTTAGGAAGATTAAAATGACAACAGTGTTTTGCAAGACAGATTAGAGCAAATGGAGAAATGACAAGGAGATGATTTAGGAACCTATTATGGTCTTGAAAATATGAGATGAAGGAAAAAAATTACAGTTTTTCTGCCAAATTTCCTGGTTGATGCTTATTTACCAGAAATTTATACCACAGTGGGAAAGTTACAGAAGCTGAACTATTTGGAATAGGAAGGCAACAAGCTGATGCCCATAGTATTGAGCAAGGCACCCATCTCTCTCCCATGCTGTGACTGCTGTCAGCAAATACATAAAAGTAGCAAAAAACAAGCTCTCCTGCTAGTGTTTGAAGTTTGGCCAACCATACCATTAGTCAAAAATTTGTCCTTAGAGGAGAAAACAAAAGGAGAGAAGAAAAAGACGGATACAGTGAAAATGAGATAAATAGATGAAAGATATTGAATAGGGAAGAAGGGAGAGATTGTCTACCAACTGGAGATTCATTGAGGTAGTAAAACAGGATGGAGTCTGATGTTCTTAGCTGCATTGCTCTGCTTGGGTTTGTGGTTCCTGTTAGGTTTCACATCTCTGGGGAAGTCTTGTGAGCTAATTCATGCAGTCAAACTATCCTAATGTTTTGGGACAGTAATTCCTTAAAGTAATTTTGGGTGATGGATATATACAGCAACAGGGACTACAATATTCTTAACTTTATCTGAATCCTTCTTTCTTTTGTTGCCAGAGATCATGGTGTCTCAAAAGATAGAGATTTAAAAAAAAAACATGATGAGGGGAGAAAAATTCAGCATTAAACTTTATGATCACCCTTTTTCCAACTTGAAGTCCTCTGTGCCCTTAACTGTCTTTGAATTTTTCTTCTCTTTTTGATGCTTCACTATTTCTCTTTTTCCTTGAAATTCTAAAGCCTTTGTTCTTTGAAATTGCTAAAAACTGTAAATTACTGTAATATTACTTTAATACTGTAAATTAATTAAGAAATATTCTTTCTCTTGTTCTATATAAATATATATTTATGTATGTATTATATATATATATATTTATAGTATATATTGTTCTACCATACCATTAATCAAGAATTGATCTTTGAAGAAGAAAGCAAAAGGAGGAGGAAAAGTAGATACAGTGAAAATTAGATAGATAGATGAAAGATATCGAATAGGGAAGAGGGGAGAGATTATCTATCAGCTACCATTATGATATATATATTGATATATATATATATATGTGTGTATTTGTTTTTACACAGAGACATAAGGTTCATGGTAAGTTTCATAAGTTATAATAGATAGAATGTGTTTTGCAAACATTGAAGTCCTATAGATATGTCAAGTACTATTATTCTGATTTCTGTTGTTCTTATTAGCCTGTAGTGAACAGACCTCCAGTTTGGGGATGACTTCATTCCTTAGGCCTTCTACTCTACCCCTGCTTAGCTCAAGAAATGTTTATTGAGCAATACAGGGGTATACTTGGACATGTTTAACAACTGGGAAAAATAATGGGTACATTTATACTTTTAAGTTAAATCTGCATTATCCATATTTTCTTAAATCTAGGACAATCAACAAAACACTAAGCCAAACCTTGATTTGTGGTGAATTGTTTATTCCTGAGATGTACATGCTCACCTTGAAAATCTCAGGGTTTTGCAAGCAGGTTAAAGCTGGCTCCAGCACATCTCTGCCACAGCCCACCAGGAGTAGTGAATGTCGGTCATTATATACTCCTCATTTTCATAAAGATTGCAGTCTATTTGTATTATATAAATCTCATGTGTGGCTTCATATACAAGTGAATTAGTAGATATTTTATTCATTTTGCCTTACTGTAAAATCTATCTTCTTTCAAGTCACAAGAGTAACTAGAAATAGCTTTTTTTAAGCTCTTGAAATTTCATGAAATCATAGGCAACCCAGCAAGTACTTTGAAAAAATGCTCAAATAGTAATTTTGTTTTATCTTTGTAAAGCAGTTTCTCCAAAGGTTTTCAAATCTTAAATGGTTCTTTTCTCCTATTTATGCTAATCTGTGGTCTCAGGATATTTCATGCAATTATTTCCCAGATGCTGTGAGAAAACTGTTGTGTGTCACTGTCACAATCCCATCACTGAAAAATAGAAAAAGAAAAATTTAAAAATATGCTATCCTACATAGACAAAGTTGATATCATTGATCTAAAATGAGATCCCTTTACTAATAATGAGGATGCGTTTTCATTGAAGGAATCACATGTTCACCCTGTGCTTCCTGTGATCAACTAAAAACGTACATTTTCAGAATGCAACAATCCAATCTGATGGCATTTATTAAATTCACATGCAATATATGTGAACGCTTGCATTGAGTTGTCTATAAAATAGTCTTTTTTGGCAAATATACATTTGACATTCTAACAACTGGCCAGTCCATTGGAGTTTTGTTGTCTATAGTAGACCTTTCAACTTGAGAAAGGATCTCAGTGTTAGATACCTTAACTTGCCAAGTGATTTTTGAAATCTTCCTAAGAAAATTAAAATGAGAGCAATTAAATTTCCTGACATGGTTCTGGTACACTACTCAAGTTTCATAGCAGTCAGAAGAAGCAATACAAGGGCAATCTCAAGTTCTCTCTAAACAACTTTGCTATCGATTATAAGATATGAGAGACACTGGCATGAGACCCCCAGCGTGGTATGCCCACATCAAAGTAATTGCTGTGCTCTATGAGCAAAGGACAATTGTAATAGCTCAAAAGAAACTTGAGGTGAATATTTAGAGATATCTCCATTCCAAATGTCCATATGTTCTATTTATACTTGGCCTATGCTAGAGTCTTCTGGGCTCATATTGGTCTGAGCAACCATGGTCATTGACAATGACATTATTTTGGTCTTTTTTGAACATGAAGGGCAACAATTAACTTCATATAAAGATAGGGTAAAGAAGATGAGAAGGAAAAGATTTATCAAAAAGCCCTGCTTTCAAGGGACTCATCTACAAGGGAGATTAAGTGATCAATCAGGTTTAGACTGCACTCTGGATAATGGATCCTATAACCTTGGCTATATTATTATTGCTCTCTAATCATTAATTCTAATTAGTCTTAGAAATACAAAACAAACTTAACCTCACAAAGAAAATAATCCTTGTGAATTGAATCACAGGGTTATCAAGAAGACCTCATGGTTCACCATGAAACGTATTGTAGTGCAAAGTGCATTGAACTTGGAATGAAAGAACTTGAATTCAAATCCTACCTCTGCCACTTAGTAGGGGATGACCATGGACAACTCTCCTAACCTCTCTGAGCCTCAGTTTCCTCAAATGTAAGATGGGGATGACTTTGTCTGTAATGTTTTCCAAATGATATTGTTGTGAGGGCCAAATGAGGTGATGCTTAGAAAATATTTGGAAAATATTAAAGCACTATAGAAGTCTCAGCGTTATGATGATGAATTGTGAACCATAATATCATAGGTATAGTAAATGAACTTTCATTTGTGTTGTGGTATAGTGCAAAGATATTGGGGGGGAAAGAGACACTCAAAGATTATTCAACAATTAACAAAAGGAGAAATTTACTTAGGGAAAGATATTTAATAAATATATAAATGGAGAACTACTTGAATTAATTCAGTTGAACAAAGCTCCCATTTCAATTCACAAGAGAAACATCTGGGAGCCCCTCTAGCTCTACTCAGTCAATGAGGAAGTGATGTGGATAGTTACCAAATAACCTCTGACACAGAAGTCCTTAAATAAAGAATCTATGGAAGGGAAAGGTGAGATTGCATCTTTATTTTCATTAACTTCTGATTTCTTGAATAACCTTGTGTGTTTTATTTCATGAATTTAAAAATGCTATTCTGAGAAAGGGACCACTGGATTCATCAGATAATCCAATGATATTCAAAATACAAAGGAAGGTGAAGAATCCCTGAACCTCTAATAGTAAGGGGTGTGCTCTAAACATGGCATTCCCATATTTCATTTCACATTGTTTTATGATTTTTTCCAGTGGATTAGAGTGGTATAAGTCAGAAGGGAAGGAGGACAGGACTGTTCAGAGTCAAGAGAAAATGGAATTGAGTTTTTCACCTGGGCAGATGAGTCAAAGTAGTTGGCAATGAATATGTCCAAGTTTGGTTAACAAACCTAGTTAGATTAGCAGATAGTGGTAGCCTGCTTAGGAGAGTAATATCAAGCACCAAGCATTCTACAAGGACCAGTTGTCCTGCCGGGATCTTTGTGAAATGCAACTTTTGCATGACAGCATGTTATAACTTGCTATGATCATTTCTGGCATAGATCATCCACCAAGCCTTGCAAAGCTCCTCTTTCTGAGGGGATTGGATTTTGCATTCTCTTCCAAGGGTCTAAATCAGTGAATGAGACATGGAGACTATATGGAAGAGAGATGGAAAGCTAACCAGGTTCCAAAGATGCAGCTTCCTTCCTATCCAAAATCCTTAGGACCTTTACTGTCTGACTTGTCATGGTCTTGACCCTTATTGATTACATGATCTTGAGGATTCATTTACCCTTTTAAGCCTTCAGTTTCAACCTCCACAAAACAGAATTTCCATGACGTTATTCCTATTTTCAATCTCAATGCATCATCTTCTTCCAAGAGAATATAGATGATTTAGGCTTCATATGGGGAAGGTTCCTAACAATAATAGTTAACCAAAAGTACAATGAACTGCCTATGGCAGTAGTACTCAATCCCTTCCAGAGGAAGTTGAATGACCACTTATCTATAAGCAGCTGTTGGTGCAATGGTTAGAACACTGAGCCTAGAGTCAGAAAGATGTGAATTCAAATCTGATCTTAGATAATTATTAACTTATAATTATTATATATAATTATAATGATCAAACAATGCTTTTTTTCTCAGTTTCCTCAACTGTAAAATCAATATAACAATATCTCCTACCTTATAGAGTTGTGATGAGGAGCAATTGAGCTAATATTGGTAATACAATGGATAGAGCTTGGAGTCAGAAGGACCTGGGTTCAAATCCAGCCTATAACCCTTGACACTAGTGGGACCCTGATTACGTTGCTCCCCAGGGCTATCTCTAGTCATCCTGATCCATATCTGGCCACTGGACCCAGATGTCTCTGGAGGAGAAAGTAAGGCTGGTGACTTAGGACAGCCCCTCCTCACTCAAATCCAATTTATGTGTTTATAATGGCATAAACCTCCTGATATTGTGTTTTTCTACAAGAACAAAGGACAAGCATCAATAACAGTAACAGTAGTACAAAGCAGAAGCTTCATAAATCCTTATTCTCTTCCTTTCTCTGTGTTGATTTAGAAGCAAATAGGTATAGGTTGGATTCTGTCGCCTCTGAAGTCCTGTCTGAGATTCTGGTTTATAATAACTGCATCATCTCTCTCACACAAGAGTTATTTGTGGGGAAAGAAGTGTCTCAATTTCCTCTTCCTGTCTGTAGCTTGGCCTTATCCTGGACTCCTTGCTCTGCCCTGACAGATCAATCATACCATCCCCTCTGGTCTCCCAGGCCCAAAACCCCTTGGGGAATGTGGTGATGGCTGGTCTCTTGTTTATATTTTATTGTGACTGTTTGCATGATATACTCTAAGGCAGCCTGGACAGCTGCCAGCTCCCCCAGAGAGTCTGTCATTGACTTAAGGAATTGCTGTATGTACAACAAAGAGAGGGAGAAAAAACAAGCATAAATAGTTATTTATATAGAGAGGAGAAGCTGGACCAAGTTATGAATAGGAGAAAGTAGGCTAATACAACTCTGCTCATAACATTATGATCAGAGGTGTTACTTCAATGTTTGGTGTATTTGCCCTTCAGACTGGAAGAGACACAGTAGAAAAATAATTTTTGTATTAATGATTTATTATAAATTGATTTTAAACCTCAATAAAAGCTCATTAACCTTGCTTTGCAACTATATGTATTTGGGTAAATGAATTTCAAGACATAAAATGCCCATATCAACTTATCAGCTCTGCCCTCAAGGTCTCTGTTGACTTTAGTCTTTGTGCATTTCTTTCTAAATATTTGTTGTTTCATACTTTCAGATTCAAACATTCTCTTTTATTCCATTTGCTTCTTTGTTTTTGTTCTGCCTAACAATTTATTTAATAGTCACTGGATTTCTGGGCTTATTTCAAAAAGAATTTGACCTACAAAGAAGACCAAATTTTCAAAAACTTTAGTCTCTAATCTCATGAAAAATAATAGCCATATTCCCATTTAAATAGTATTTTAAAGTTTGCAAAGCATTTTATATGCATTATATCATTTAACTTTCAAATCAGTCCTGTAACATAGATTAGTACAGCAATTATGATCCCATTGTACAGATGAGAAACAAGGTTGGAATAAAAGATTGAGCATGATGTTATTACTGCTACCAACCTTAGCAAGGTAATGAACCAAGGAGCAGTCCGTGAATAATTATAGCCCATATATATCTAGGATCATAAATTTAGAAATAGAAAGGATTTTAGAGGCTATCTAATTCCTCTCTCTTGTTTTATAGATAAGGCAACTGAAGTACAGAGAGATTAAGTAATGTGACAAGGGGCATACAGCTAGTATCTGAGGCAGGATTTGAACCCAGGTGATCTTCAAATTCAATGCTATTTGTACTACCTCATATACTATAGCAGGGCTGTCTAACTTTACTTTTAAAAGTTTTTATTGATGCAATGGACAATATATTTTGAGTTGCCATTTTAGTGAGAGCTCTGTGGTAGCTTGGTTTCCTTTACTAAAGCATTTACTAAATCCATGCCAGGGGAGAGAGGGGGCACATGAAATCTCTCTGTGGGCTGCATTTTGGACAGCCCTGCTTTATAGCATACATTTAGCATTGGAGAAGACCTAATGAGTCCCAGAGTATCACAAGAAATGGGAAGACTCAACCTTTGTTGCTGTCAGACTTGACTGGAAGGTACCTACACAGTCTAACATGAGACAGAATCAACCAGATTTGCACGGGGCAAGTAAGAAATAAGAGGAAAATGCAGATAGGATCCTAGGATTCTGACCAACAAATAAATGTTCTTTTGAGGAAAAAATCCCCTTGGTTTTTTGCACTCCAAAGCCAGAATTAATTTCAAGAACAAATCTTCAAGAACTCCTTGAAGTCTACTGTCAAGTTGAAATAGAGTGAGAAATCTCTGAGCTTTGGTGGAGTATTTCAACAGCATCCAAAAAGAAATGACATGTGGCTAACTATTTGGATGTCTTCACCTTCTACCAGGCCTGATACAATTTATCTCAGAAAGGAAAATGAGTAGACTAGATCATAACTTAAAGCAAAACTTCCATCTTGAAATGGATGATAATTAGTAGAAGGAAAGGAAGAGAGAGTCTATTCTACTACCAGTTTTAGTAAGAAGGTAGTGCCATGAGGAATTGATAGGCTACCTTGAAATTGAATATATATATATATATATATATATACTTTATATTATATTTATCTCTATATACTAAGTCTGAGAATCCAATTACTTATAGGAAATGTAATCTCACTTCTCCCTCCTTCTCCACTCACCCAGGATCCCCTTTTCATCTAAGAATCAGTGTGTGCCTTTATTGGAGGACCTCAAGGAGAAACTGGAACTCACTGAGTTGCAGAATGAGGATTATGTTTCAGCTATGGTTTTCACTAGATGGCAACTGAAGTCCCCTCTATCTCTATAATGCTATGATTCTATGACTAAGTCTCATAATCAGAGCTAAGTTCTTATCCTGGATGGGAGGCATTATAAGAATCTCTGCTTCCTATATAAGCTCTTTGATTCAAGGGACAATGCTTTTTTGCATTTCTTTATGTCCTTATTACTCAACCCAGTGCCTGGAGAAGGATAACCACTTACTAAATTGAATGTCTCCATGTAAAATTCAATTCTAGTTAAAGGTAATCCCTTTCTGACACCATTTGCTCAGGGTCTTGTGTGGGTCCTTGAACATGACTGTCTATTCATAAATTTTGTTGATAATTTATGATCTCAGTTGACTCCCAATGATTGTGCTTGTCATATCTGCTCCATCTCTGGTCTTTGGCAAGCACCGAATTCATCTGGTATGACATCTTAGCATATACTTGTGCCTTGATCACTTGCTCATGGTTCAACAGTGATATAAAAAGTTCTTGTTTGGGTTCATGCTTAGAAGAACAGGGACATCAGAAGTGGGCTTAGACCAAGAGACAGAGTTTGATTTATCAAGGTCAAAGTTGTCATTCTGCTAGACTTCAGTCTTTCATCAGTCAACAAATAATTAGTTAAAATAAAAATAGGAATATGTGAAAGGACTGATAAGAAAAAGGAACAATAGGCCAGATGGGAGAAATAGATCCTTCAAAGGGTAATTATAGAGAAAAGATGTCTAGACACTAAGAATACAAAGACAAAAAATAGGTAAACTCCTCAAGATGCTCAAATTGTGCTGGGAGAAAAGAACATCTGGGCTGCTGAAAGTATAACTAAGACACATTTTAATTTGTTTTAATCTATGGAATAAAGCATTTCAATAACAGAACAGTAAAAGATGATTTCATATGAAACTACAAATCTGTGATGAACAACTTGCTTTTCTTTTTAAAAATATAATAAATATATCACATAAATTTCTTTTTTTAATGAATTTGCCTTATTCCTTGAAGAGGAATTGGAAAAAGATACTGATGTCTGCATTTTTTTTCTTTTTGTGAGGGGAGAGGAACATTGTTTTGGTTTTATTTCATTTTGGTTTTGGTCTGCCCCTGTGATTTCAGTAGTAATCAACAAACATTTATTAAGAACTTACCATGTTCCATTAATTGAGCATGTGGATAGCAAAAATCGAAACAATCCCTATTTGCAAGGAAACACTAAAAGGAAAAATGACATGTGCAGGGTGACCTAGCTAAATTGTGTTAGAAATAGGACTTGAATCGGGCTCTTTCAGACTCCAAGACCAGTTTTCTCCATTTCATCATGCTATTTCTGGATGCCTACTAATCATAGTAACTAAACATACTGAAAGTTCTATTTCTTTACTCATGATTGGCATCAAGAATGAAACTTATCCATTATATACCCATTCACTTTTAGAGTATGCCTCATACTTTCAGAAGGTGAAACATTCTGACTGCTTTGGTACACTAGAGAGAGCACTGGTCTTGGAGTCAGGAGGATGGGAGTTTGAATCCAGCCTTAGACATTTACTAGTGTGACCTTGGGTA
The DNA here is from genome assembly GCF_037893015.1 of Macrotis lagotis. Classification (NCBI taxonomy): domain Eukaryota; kingdom Metazoa; phylum Chordata; class Mammalia; order Peramelemorphia; family Peramelidae; genus Macrotis; species Macrotis lagotis. Next base: position 43,982,892 of record NC_133661.1, on the reverse strand, counting down.
AGTCACTCAACTCTGATTGCCTCACAACCAGGGCTGTCTCCATTCATCCTGATTCATATTTGACACTGGACCCAGATGGTTCTGGAGGAGAAAGTAAGCCTGGTGGCTTAACACAGCATCCCCTCTCACATATCCAAATTCATGTGCTTGGCATGACATCCTCACTAATATTGTAGTTTTCTTTGAGAATGAAAGACAAACATAATAATCATCTAAAGAATTCCAAAAGAAGGTGAGCTCCTACAGAATAGAGATCAGGTTTTTGCCTTTCTTTTTTATCCCCAGGACTTTATCTAGCACAATGACTAGAACCTAGTGGGTGCTTCTTGACTTGACTTGACCTGACTTCACCAAACTGAATCCTGTGGGAAAACATTGACCTCCACAGGTGTTCTGTGATCAATACAATGACCTGGATAAAAATCCTGATTCTGCCCCTTTACTGCACTTATGATCTTGACAAATGACTTCACTTCAATGGGCCTCAATTTCCTCATTTTTAAAGCAAATGGCTTGGGCTGGATTATCTCTGAAGTCCTTTCTAACAGAGAATCGATGATTCTGATACAGCTCTGCACTGAGTCATCACACTGACTATGAACTTGGCTTCTGTTATTCTCCCTGAAGAAAGCCCAGACTTCCCACTCTCAAGTGACAAAACTCCAAAAACAAAGCTGTATCCCTACAGAGGCTCTGAAGGAGCACACTAAGATCCCTTATCCACCAATTCCCCTGATGCCAGAATGTGCAGCTTAGGCCCCATAGAAATTCTGTCCCTCTGATACAAGAGCCCCATTCTCCCTTGTTAATCCCCTCTCCCCCCTGTGCTTTTGCCTTCTAATTACATTGGCATTATTGCTCTGGTTACAGCTTTCCCTTAACAGAGGGGCAGTTGGGTCTGACTTCAGTGCTTTCCAAACTACTTGCCCATTTAATGGGACTCTCCTCATCTTGAGAAACTTGGCTTTCTCTGGTCTCTGGAGCACAAAGAGTAAAATACTTATTCAGTAAAAAGCCCCCATTTGCCTAGTTATGGGCAGTTTTAATTAGTAAATTTTGTCAATTCCTCAGATAGACTTCATCAACATTGAGACTGTTCAGTGTGGGGGATGAGAAAATGAGAAACTTAGTTCTAATGTGTCCCTTTTCTATGGATGGAAGGGCAACTGAGATGAAATGACCCAAATAATCCACATCAGCTGATTCTTAGTTCACTGTGAATTCATTCATTAAATATTTACCAATCACCAGTTATAGAAAATTCAGGTTTCACCAGTGGAGACCGAGATGGTCACTTGCCCAAAGCATTAGTTTGCAGCAAAAATTTTGTCCTTTATTTTGAACAATGTGATATTATGTAAAAATAGTCATAAATTTGAGGTAGGAAAGACCTGAACTCAAACTCTGCCACTTAAACAACCTAGTTATGTGGTCTTGTCTGGGTCACTTAATTCAGTTTCTCATCTGAAAAATGGAAATAACAATTTCTATAACAGTTAACTCACTAGATTTGACGAGAATCAAATTATATGTGTAAGGTGTTTTGTAAAACTTAGAGTCAATTACTGTTTATCAATGTCATTGTTACTGTCCTCCTTTGTGTGGTAGGCAACCTGAGGCAAGTCTTATATTTGAGTCAATTGATCCAAGAGGACAGAAGTTCTGGCTCAAGTAGAGAATTCGAAACTTAAAATGAGCTGCCTCATGAGGATGAGAATTTTCCTTCCTTAGAGGGCATTAGAGACTTCTTCAGAGATCTTCAGGAAGACCATAATTGATCATTTGTTGGGGGAGTTGAAGAGATGATTTCTAATTTGCCTAAGGATTGGACTAGCAGATCACTTTATAGGGTCCCACTTTATAGGGAACTTAAAACCTTGTGTCTCTATGGGTGCCACATTCACTGAGGCCATCCCTCATAAACCCAAATAGCAATTATTATATAGATAGGGAGAAATCCTGTGGCTCTATTGGGAATAAATTTTGGAAAAACAAAACAGAAGTTCCTCCTTCTTGATTCATTTCTTTGCCTTCCCTGTCTTTAAGAGTTGTCCCACATTGGGCTAACATATTCATATATCAGGAACAAAAGAATTGAGTGAAAGTTTCTCTCCATTCAACTCTCTATCACAAATGAATTTGTCTAGAAACTTAAGCTTAGAGGAGTGTAGGAGATCATAGAATATAGATTATATATTTAGCAGTGAAACAGACCTTGTATGTTATTAAAGACACATGTAACCCAACCCTCCCATTTTATAAATGGGGAAATTGAAGCTCAGATAACTTGATTAACATCCAAATTTACAAAGCAAGTGTTTGAGATAGGATTTAAACCCAGTAGCTAGAGGGAAAGAACTTATTTGAAATTTGGTAACTCAGGCATTTGGGAAAAGTCAGCCTTTATCAACAAAGGATCATCAATGCCAAAACAGGAGAGAAATAATTATTATTATCATTATCATATATTAATATAAAGCTATTGTTATCATTATATAGAACTTTAAAGCTTTTTATAGATAGCATCTCATTTGATCCTCTCAAATGAATATTAATAATTTACCCACTTTACAGGTGAGGAAATGGAAAAAGATAGAGATTAAGCGACTTGTCTAAGATCACAGAACTAGTCAGCGTCAAAGACTAGATTCGAACTCAGAACTTCTTAACTCCAGGCCCAACATTCTACTGTTCTACCTCACTGCCATTAAAGATCATTAGGAAATTAGAAATCTATAAGACCAACTCTTCTTTCTTTACTGATAAAGAAATCAGTCATAGAAAAGTGAAATATTTTGCCTAAAGACATGCAGATAAAGGAATAGATCTTGGACTTAAAGTTGGTTCTAGGGGCGGCTAAGTGGCACAGTGGATAAAGCACCGGCCCTGGAGTCAGGAGTACCTGGGTTCAAATCCAGTCTCAGACACTTAATAATTACTTAGCTGTGTGGCCTTGGGCAAGCCACTTAACCCCATTTGCCTTGCAAAAAACCTAAAAAAATAAAAAATAAAGTTGGTTCTATATAGTCAACAATAACACATGAATATATCTCTATATACATATTTATTTATTATATTTATATAGATATTTCTAAGTGTATTAAATATGTGCCTAAATATTACACACTTCCCCTTTTACCTCTTTTGCTCTAGAAATCAATAGGAGTCCAAAATTCAAACAAAATCATTTGTTATTGTGCTCCAATAATATCGGGGACTGGAACACTACATTTTGTTTTTGTTTTTTTGTTTTGCAAGGCAATGGGGTTAAGTGGCTTGCCCAAGGCCACACAGCTAGGTAATTATTAAGTGTCTGAAGCCAGATTTGAACTCAGGTACTCCTGATTCCAGGGCCCATGCTCTATCCACTGCACTACCTAGCTGCCCTTCAAACACCACATTCTGATAACATGTTGCTGATGAGTTTTGAATCCAAATGTAGTTTTTAAATGATCTGAATTTCTGTTTACAAGTCCTGATTTCAAGCAAGCAGGGAAAATTCCCCTTAGGAGAAAATAGATGCAAATATAAAGTAAAACAAACACGCTCACTTGCATTTTTTAGATGACATTGCAAGAAATAAATGACCTCAGACTCTGGTAGGGATTTCCCCAAAGAAAGTAAATTCAGAAACTCTCCCACAGGGCCTAACAAAATTGCAAACCTCCCATGAGATTATGAGGTAGTACTGTCTTCAAGTCTTATGATTCTCATCATGGGAGGGATGGGAGTCAAAGTTTTATACAAGTTGAAGTTAATTCACACCAGAGTTGAATTTTGTTCTCACCAGCCCTGTTGTAGTTTGAATTTCCAACAGTCTGAACAACATCTGGAGAGAAATGGAAATTATATTCTATGCATGAGAGGCAATATGGTGCAATGGATAAAAAAAACCTAGCCTTTGAGTCAGGAAGATCAGGGTTCAAATTCCATCTCTTACACAGATTAGCTGTGTGATCCTGGATTAGTCACCTACCTTCTCAGGGAACTTTTTAAAACTGTTAGTTTAAAACAAGTGATGATCTGCTTTGGTAGAGGAAATTCTTTGCCAAGACTTCCCTCTCCTAATAAAATCAAAGATCTGATCAAAAATTAACTTAAATCAAATTCATAAATGACCTCAGACTCTAATAAGGATTTGTTCAGTGTTAATACAGAATGCTGGGTGTTGGCAGAGTATAGGTGAAGAAGGACACACAATTCTGACAGTCTTCCTTCAAGAAGCTAAAAGTAGCTTGGTTCAAATATAGCAGTCTTTGAATACATGTTTTCCATCTCTCTTCATTCCCCCTGCCCACACCTACCATGCTGCATGAAATCTCTTTGAAAGTGAAAAAATGCATAAGGATGAGTTGAAAGATATGTTTAAATTTTGAGGCAATCAGAGTTAAGTGACTTGCTCAGGGTCATACAGTTAATAAGGTTGAATGAGGTTGTTGAATAAGGTTAATTCCTTTAATTTGAACTTTGTGACTCCAGGACCAGGGCTCTATCTACTGCACCATGTAGCAGCCCCTGAAGGGTACTTTAGAAGTTAACTTATTTAACTCACTTTAAAAAGGACAAAACAGAAGCCCAGGGAAAGGGAGTGACTTGTCCAAGGACACACAATCCTTAAATGACAGTCTTCTGTTGCCAACTTTAAGACTCTTCTATCCTACATGTGGTTGAGTAAATTAAGACTTGAGCTACCCCATCCTCACCCACTCCCTGCCATGTCTTTAGGTTTCTGAAGTTCATTGTCAGAAGATGCATCATCTGTTGAATATGGAAAGACAACAAAAACATTTCTGATGGTTATTGGTTGGTTTTTTCTATAGTCTACATTCATAGACTATATAGCTATATTCATAATAACTTTTTAAAATTTCCCTACCATACAGCCATCTGAATTCAATTAAAAGCACATTCCCCTCTTAGTATAAATAGAGAAATAATAGAGATGCAGAGATACAAATATATGGATAGAGGATTGGGAAAAGGAGGGAATAGAATGAGAACAGAAAGAGAAAGAAACCGAGAGAGAAATATGGAGAAAGAGAAGACAGAGAGAGGGGGAAAGAGACAGAGACAGATAGAAAGAGAGTGTCAAAGAGAGAAAGAAAATTAGAGACAGAGAGAGAGATGGAGAAAGAAGAGACAGAGAGATGGAGAGAAGGGGAGAAAGACAGACATAAACAGTGAGATAGAAACAGAGACATAAATACATATATATATATATATATATATATATACATCTCTCTCTACATCTCTCTCTCTCTCTCTCAAGAATAGAGAATAGAGATAGAGAGAAATTTAGATCTGGAAAGGACCCTAAAGAGCATCATGATCAATCCCCCTCACCCCCATTTAACAGAAGAAACTGAAGTTCAGAAAAACGAAAGAACTAGACTAAGGTCATACATAGCATTCATGAAAGTCAGGGCTTTATAATACTGGTCCAGTAATTTTTCTACTACACCATGTGGCCTTTCTCTCTACCACCATCTTAGCCAACATTTTCCCAAAGCATACAGAATGGAAGATGGAATAGGCCTTCCTCATTTTACAGAGCAAGATAGAATTAGGCCCCATTGATTTAAGGGCAAAACATGAAAAACAATTTTCCATTATGGCAGTTACTCTTTGAGCCTAGAAGGCATTCCCATTTTAATCTCTTTAATTTTGAATCCAATTTGGAAAAAAAAAATTCTGGATGTTACAGAGAAAGTGTAGTCAAGAGATATCCCATAGGAAATAAAATTTAAAGGCAAGAACCAGATTTACAAACATATCCAACCTTAACCATAATCTAACAGTACTTTTTTTAAAGAAAGGTAAGAAACTAGAATAAATCATAGGTCTGAGGAATTTAGATATGAAATTTTGAAATCATTTAGAATGACACCTTTATAGTAAGAATAAGTTCTGTATTAAGGCTTGCATCTATTTAAACCCCTCATGAGGCGGGTGCTATGATTATTCCCATGTTACAGATTCTTTTAGAAATTAAAAAACTAAGATTTAGAGAGGTTGCAACTTCACCTAGAACACAGAGTGAAAGGTAAGTAACTCCATTTGACTCCAAATCCAAATTTATTTTTCTTTTCATCACCCTCCTGCTTTTCTCCACCCTAAAGAAAACAACAACAAAAAAATGAACATTTGTTCTTACCCTGCTCCCCCAAGTTGCCTTTTCACAATTTCTTTGCACATGCCTGATTAATATTTTCTCAGGTGTGTTGACACCTGGGGACCCTACCTAGGTACCACAAAGGATACAACTAAGCTGCAATATAGTATGATCAGTCAATGTAGAATATGCCTAGAGCATGGCAACCAGTTAATAAATACTTGCTGAATGAAAGACTGACCTGAGTTCAAATTCAGTTCTCCTTATTACCCTTGTGACCTTGAGAGGCTTACATCATTTCTCTGCCTGTAAAATGATGTCTTTCCCAGCTCTTAAACTTATGATACTATATACCTCAGGTTAAAAATTCATTCCCAAAGAAATATCATTTATTAGCATAGTAATTAATAAAAAAACAAAAAACAATGAGCATTTATATAGTACCTACTATGAGTCCGTTACTATGCTTTACAAATATCCTAGGACCCATGAGGTTCTTTAAAACCTTTACAGGTGGTCTGTGTGTGTGTGTGTGTGTGTGTGTGTGTGTGTGTGTGTGTGTGTGTGTGTGTGTGTGTGGTCCAAATTACACTCATATAATATGAAGTTATTATTCGTCTATTAAAATGCTCCATTTTTCAAATTGGTATCTGTGTGAGATTTCATTTTCTTCATATACTTCAACCAAAACAACACACGGCAACAGATGGAATGCAGGAATCAGCTTGCAAATTCAGCTGTGTTCTATTAAACCACACAGGAAAGAGATTTGCAAAACTATATAAACCAATGTCTCACTAATTTTTTCTTGTTTTGGAAAGTATGTTTTCCATTAAAATGTTATTCTATTGATTTTATTCTTTTATTTTATTTAGCTTGTTTATCTATTATTGATATTTTAAAATTACTTTATATAAAATTCTATCAGTTTTAATTCAAATATGCTAAGTATTTATAGTCAGTCCTCATAGACAAACTTGTTTATACTCCTCCATCATTTTGGAGTCCTGAAAGCAATTTGAGAATTACTGTTAACTTAATAGCTACTGCCACCTTGCGGTCCTACTGAGGAAGTTCATTCCTAAAAGAGCATAAAGAAATCAAATGTGATCAAAGATCGTTCCAGAGGTTATAGGAACAATAGAGACACAACTTTAAACTACAAATGATGAGAGTCCTAGGAGTCCTACAATGGGTATGTTTCTTAGTCCTTTCCCTAGACAGAGTAATCGTGGAAGAGTCAGTGAGTTTCCTTCATTTACCACCCAGAACAAGTTCAATAAATTAGGACTGACAAAAGAAATGGTCATTTCTCTGCCTGTAAAATGAGATCCTTCCCAGTTCTAAAACTGATGATACTCTATACTTCAGGTTGCAAATATATTCCCAAAGAAACATCATTTATTAGCACAGTTATTAACAAAAAAATAAAAACAACAGTGAGCTTTGAGAGCTGACATTCACCCAACTATATCCCCAAATTCCAGTGAAGGCGAGGGGCAATAGATTTTGAGTTGGAAGGAACCCCTGGAGGTCATTTAGTCTCAGAGAAGTTAAGCAACTTGTTCATGGTCCTCCAGAGAGTATCAGAGCTTAGATTTGAACCCACATCTCTTTGTTTGAAAATACAACACTCTATACATTCTGTATGTTAATACTTTGCCCATTACTGTGTAGATAGATACATAGGTAGAGATATCTGAAGATATTTAAGTAGATAGATAGGTAGATGGATGAATAGATAGATGGATGGACAGATGGATGGATAGAAAGAAAAATGGATGGATGGATGGATGGATGGATGGATGGATGGATGGATGGATGGGTGGATGGATGGGCAGATGAACAGAGACAGAGAGAGGGGAGAGAGAGAGAGAGAGAGAGAGAGAGAGAGAGAGAGAGAGAGAGAGAGAATTTCTGCATTTACTTATTTCTGAACATATTCACCACTCTAGTAGAATGTTAGCTCATGGGAGGGGAGGGATCCTCTCACTTTTTTTATTTGTATTCCCACTCTACCTAGCATAATACACAAAATATGGTTTCTATCTAACAAATGTTTGCTATTTGACTAAGTGATTAAACTATGGTTGAGGCAGCTCTAGAACTGAAATCTAAATACCTGAATTTAAATCTCAGCTCTCAAACTTATGGAATGCCTGACTTTGAGCAAGGTACACATATGTATATGTATGTATGTAAACATATATATAAACTCAATATAGACATATAAACCTCTCTTTATAATATATATACATATATAATTATATAAAGTATATAGTATATATAAACAATTCATAAGTTTCATAAGTATAAGCATAATTCATGTTTCATCTGTGACTGTCATAAAAATAGAGAAAATATTAAAATAATAAAATTGTACTAGATGTACAATGTACTAGATGTTCCTTTATGTTCCTACAATTCCATGACTAGAAATTTTCAAAGTTCCCTTCGTTTTCTAGTGATCTGTGTGATCTGTATGTCATTACACAGAATTTAGTTCTTTCCAATAAAAAAAAATTTGTACATTTAAGAGTGAAACTACTGTGATGGCTTGGTCTTACTTTGACTACATTTTTCCATTTGTAACATGGAGAAAATATTTCACTGAGAAAAAATGCAACTTTTAGAAAAATAGGCAGTACCAATAATAATTCTCCCTTTTACTCTCAGGATCAAATTAGATATGTCTATGTACATGTTATATAATTCATATGAGTACTCCCTCCAATCATGAAGACATGAAGACCATAACCTAGTCACAGCTTCTCTCATCATATGATGAGCTTCTTTTCTCTGTTTTCCAATATAGAGTAGAGAGTATCATGAGTAGAGAACTGACTTTGAAGTCAGGAGGGCCTTTCAAAGGTCATTTTCTGCCTTTGTGGCCTCATGACTGGGGGATGTTAACAAAATTCCTTAACCTCCCAATGGCTAGGACAATGCCCTGTGATTCAAGATTGCAAAGAAGGTGCCACCTTACATTGGAAGAAGGAATTTCACTACCTGGGAATCCTCTATGCCTTTGAAATCAAATATTCAATCCCTATCCTCCCAAATACTTTGTGCCTATTTTCCCATAGTCTATGTAACATTTGTCATTTTCCATTTCTATCATCTTGACATAGTACTAGAAATGCTGGCTTTAGCCAAGAAAAGGAAATTGGGGGAATAATAGTAGAAAAGAAAAAAATAAAATCATCAGTTTTTGAAGATGATGATGACAATGTACTTTAAAAATACTATAGGGATGGCTAGAGCACCAGCCCTGGAGTCAGGAGTACCTGAGTTCAAATCTGATCTCAGACACTTAATAATTACCTAGTTGTGTGGCCTTGGGCAAGTCACTTAACCCCCTTGCCTTGCAAAAAAAGACCTAAAAAAATACTAGAGTTAAATAAATAAATTGAAATAATTAACAGCCTTAGCAACCATGTAGGATGTAAAATAATCCATAAAAAAGCAAGAACTTTTTATGTTATACTATTAAAATCCAGCATGAAGAGGAGAAAAGAGAGAATTAATTTAATTACAGGATATATATATTATATATATATATATATATATAGGAGAGAGAGAGAACTTGAAAAAACTTTAGAATCAACCTTTCAAGATACAAAGCACTAACATATAAAATATGACAACAAATAACTTTATAGAAATAAAGATAGACATAAATAAGATAAATATTTATTACTCATTGATAATTATGCCAATTTAATAAAAATAACAATGCTATCTAAATTAATTTATTTGTTCAATATTATATCCATCAAATTACTCTAGAAAAGGATTCCTCAATAAAACTAGAAAATAATAGAAAATTCATATGAAGAGAAAAAAGTTAAAATTTCAAGAGAAATAATGAAAAATAGGAAGTGGCCTAAACAAGCCAGACATATATTTGCAAAAATATATACACATTCATATATATATATATATATATATATATATATATGTATATGTATGTATGTATGTATATGTGTGCTTATATAATACTATAATACTAGGCCATAATTATTTCAAAACATTTGGTTAGGAAACTGGTTAGTGGAATAGATTAGGTATATAACACATAGAAGCAAATGTGTCTAATACCTAAGAATTCAATAAACATAACTCCAGTTACTAGAATAAGGAATCGCTTTTTGACAAAAACTGCTGAGGAGATGGGATAACATACTGAAATGATATTTAGACTAATAACTCATAACTTATTCAAAGTTAAACTCCAAGATATGTACATGACCTACATATAAAAGGGTATATCATAAACAAAATAACCCAATATAGAGAAAAACAACCTTTCTCTTCTAAAATCTCATCACTTTAGGCCACTCTTCCTGTACAATCTATTGTTGCCAATATATTGAAGCATCTACTCATATACCAACCATGTAACCATTTCATTGACCTTCTGTAGATCCTCAAATTAAATTTTTTGGAGTCAGTGTTTTTCTATGACTGGCAATCATAGAAGACCTCTGGAAAGATATTTCCATTTGTCAACTCCCAAATTTTTCAGGTTATCTGGGTCTCTGTCTATCTATACTTCTAGGTGCTCTGTTACTCACATTTTACCAAGTTCTCAACTCTAATCAATCAGAAGCTAATTCCAATGACCCTCCATTACCTCTGGGAGCAAGCACAAAATTCTGTTTGACCCTTAAAGTTCTTCATACCTTGCCTCCAACCTCCCTTTCTGTCTTATTGGACAGTGTTCCTCTTGATAGACTCAAAGTTCTAGTCAAGCTTCTTTATTATTCCTAATATGACCTTTCATTACTCATTTTTGTTTCAAGACTTTATTCCCATACCTGGAATCTACTCTATCCTCATTTCAGTCTTTTAGAATAACAAGTTTCTTTGAAGATTCAGGATATAGCACACTGACCTTGGAGTCAGAAGGATGGGAGAATAAATATATATATATATATATATATATTCCACCTCTTCCTATAGAATGCAAAATTATTGAGGGTAAGTATTGATTCACTTTTGTCTCGTATCCCCAATGCCTAACACAATAGCAACTGCCTAATAAATGCTTGCTAATTCTATAAGAAATAGACCATTCTTTGAGGCAAGGATTATATGGAAATAGCTTCCAAATTAATCTGTGTAATTTGTCCTCAAATGATTTATTGCTACCCTTTATTTTCTTGATTTGTTTAGATCTAACTCTGATGTCACACCTGGCAGACCTTTGCCTTCAGGACCCCTAACTAGCATGAACCAGAGACCATTGGTCTAAGGGTGGAGCAGAGATAGAGTATTTTCCATACTTTTGTAAATCCTTTCTTTCAATTTAGTCTCCTTAAAAGAATGAATAGGGGATTTCTGGAGCTGGTCTGACCCTGGTGGGCACTGGTCCCTTTTTCCTCTTTTTATCTGTCCTAAAAGGGAGAAAGTAGGGAGGGGATAAAGGAAACTTTTCTTTGCCTAGAGAACAAGAGAAGAATTGAATCCATTCATTACTAAGCAAAAAAGGGAAATCAATATCCCTCTATTGGGGAAGTTCTGTCCCACTCACCTTCTTTCTCTCAGAAGTATGGGAATTCTCCTCTCATCTACCTTCAAAACGAAGGTCTTCTGTTGTTAATGGAGTTCTAAGAGACAGTGAACTAGCCACTGAAAAGGCCAAACTTCAGCAAAGGAAGAAGGCAGGCCTTTGTCCTCTTGGTGGATCTGTTTGCCAACTACATAAAAGACCTTTAGATTCATACAATAAAGTCGCATAAAATTACATAATAAGTCTACCCTGGATAGAGGACAGAAAGACAGTATGGGACTAAGGGGAGAGGCATATTCCCTGGAGCAAGGGATGGCCTTGACCTTTAGAGGAAAGCTAGCTCTTTAGACAATTGAAAACAAATCCCAACAAAAGATGATGCCACTTGATTCCTGACTCATTGGGACTCCCTGGAGAGCTACTTAAATGCCCACTTTCACCTTAACTCCCTTAAGTTTTTGATTAGGTCAAGGACACTGTCTAGATTTTGTACACAAGGGAACTTGGTGTTTAAGAACATTAAGTTTGTGATGTCCAACAACTGTAACTGAAGCCCAGGGCTGCCTTTGATTCCTTTCCTTTTTCATTTTGTACCCTAGTACACATCTCAATGGCTATTACAAAGATTTATTAATTAGACTCCACCCTGGAATTCTCAAATAGGAGAGTCTTGTACATTTGAAAGCTGCTTTTTTGTAGCTTTGTTAATAATGTGACTTGGCAACATGGCAAATCACAGATACTCTACTCAATCATTTTACTAATGAGATTTGAACCCAGAAAAGGGAAGTGACTTATTGAAAGTAACACAAGAAATTCGATTTGGAATGTTAAGGTGAAAAGATTTGGATTTGGAATCAAAGGAGTTGAAGACTAGGTTGAACCAGCTTGGTTAGATTAACTGGATTGGTCTAGTTGCCTTTGGCTTGTGCTCTACTTTATCTGTGAATAGGGGTGGGTTAGAGGTGGCGTAGGGCTGTAGAATAAAGAGGTCTTTCAAAACTGGGACCCAGAAAGGTCCAGTTTAGATCTCTCTTCCCCCAGAATGCCTAGTTAGGGTCAAAGAAAGTTGAGAAAGAATCTTAAGATTTTGATTTATAGATTTGTATAAACTTCCCAAAAGACAGATCTATTTTGAATCTGGGGCTTTCCTTCAGTATTTCAGGCTAAAAAAAAGCCAAAGGACTAGACTGGACAGTTGGGACCTGTGACCTCACTGCAAGGAAAGATCTCCAGAGGGGTGGAGTCTGGTATAAGAAACTGTCCAGTGAGAGGAGGTAAAGGGTGCTTGACCTTGGGCAGACATTCCCAACTTCCAAAGGTGGGACCCTAGAGGGGAAGGAGTATTGTTTCTTCCCTTTTAGGTTCACTCCCTAATTCAAATATGTACCTAAGTAGAAGGGGAAAAATGCTTATCAAAAGGAAACATACATTTTTAGATTCCTAATGAATGTTTAGTCTTGAAATTCTCCACCCCAAAAGGTCTCAATCAGCTACCAGGACACAGTGTCTTTTCAAGAGAGCCTTCCAAAAGGTGCTACCAGGGAAGCTCCCAGAATTTAAAAAATCCTTTTTGTTTTGCAGTCAAAGAAACTAAAGC
>NC_133661.1:43952165-43967165 GCF_037893015.1 Macrotis lagotis | reverse complement strand
GAATTTGAACTCAGCTACTCCTGGCTTCAGGGCCGGTACTCTATCCACTGTGCTACCTAGCCGCCCCAATGGACCCTTTTTTCAATTGCCTTCTATCAAATCCTAGGTAGGTCAATCAAATCCTTGTATGTCTTCTGAAGAAGTTCAACCAATGAAATGGGAAAGAACTTCTTGCTTATCAGTCTAAGACTGGGTCTGTGTGTGTGTGTATAAAAATATAAATGTATATATGTATATTCATATGTATATTGTGTATATATGCATGAGTATGTATTATCTACACATACATATTTGCACATACATACTTGTGTCATATATGTACAAATATGTATATACACATAATTATATCTATAGGATATATAAAAGTAAATGAGGTAGTCCCTGCCCTCAGGGAGATTACAATTGAATGAAGGAAGTCGAAACACAAAGGGAAGGGAGGAAGACTATCCACTGAAGCAGTAGCAAGGAGATAAAAAGAAGTTCCATGGTAGCCTGGGTTCCCATATGGATGAAGCAAAAATCTCATCATCAGGGTGAAGGGAGTCACCAATAGAGTCTCTCATAGTGACGAGAAAGATTCAGTTATAGGATTTTGATGCTCTTGGATAAAGGTCAGCATTGTACCGCAATAAACATTCAGGTCCTTCCCTGAGATCAATAAGATGCTGTGTTTAAGTATGTCATTGGGCATCAAACCATTCTCCTTCCCCTTCTCCATCTACCATGCCTCTTCTGTTTCCAGTGCTAATCGGCGTGGGAGTTGAAACTTTACTCCAAGGACAATTCAAAAGCCTGGCTTTCTATCTTCTGTAAGTACAGACCTATATATATATTTTTACCAATACTAAATCATTGTTTGTTGTATAGAACTTTATATGTATAGTCAGCTTATAGAGGAGACCCAGAAAATCAAGTGAGATAATATCCATTAAGTTTTAGCACAGTGTCTGGAAAATAGTAGGCACTCAATAAATGTTTACTCTATTTATCCCATCCCCCACCCCAATCAGGTCCCTAGTCACCTTATAAAGCAGCGGTGGGAAATCCACAGGTCATATTGATCTGGCATTGCCAAGGCAACTGCAGGCAGGACTTGAAATTCAATAAATCTAGGACCTTTTAGGGGTAAGTTAATTAAATGTTTGATCACATATAGCCTGGAAATGTTGTTATAAATATGCAAATAGTATTTGACAGAAAAAAAAGATTCCCTACTCTTATTATAAAGGAATGTTGATGTTTCTCCTTCATTTCCAAAGTTGACCATAACATCAGGGAGGTGATATCATTTGAATTGGATTGGGGGGGGGGGGGGGAGTCTGTGCAGTCTCACTTTTTCACTGGATTTAATGACCAGAAGTGGATCAGAATGACTTTTCAATGGATTTCAAAGCTCTTCTTCTCTAGCCAAATCTTCTGAATAGGGATTATATGCAAACTATTTCAGGAATCTGACCTTGGGCTAGTGCTTTCTTCACTCTGAGTCTCAGTGTCCCCATCTGTAAAATCAGGGTAATAATTGTTGCCCTATCCAGTTCACAGAGTATCATAAAGAAAATACTTTGTAAATGGAAAAGTGTTCCAGAAAGGTGAGTAGTAATTGCTGTTGAGGTTGACAATAATGATGATGTTGATGATTTTTTTTAGGTTTACTCTAAGATGGTCAAAGTTGTTCTTCTGCCTACTAAGATGTGCTTGTGTCTGTACCTTCTCAGATGCTCCATCGTGAAGTGATATTGATATTAGGTTCTTCAACATTGTGCTAAGGCATAATAAGCTTCAGGATGGAAAGGCTTCCAGTATGGCCACAGGAGCCTCAGGGTTCTATATTGGAAAGAAAACTGCAAACTGCTTTTAGAGTTAGAGGGCTCCTACTTCTGCCCTTTACTCCCTGTATGGCCTCAACTTCAATTGTAAAATTGTTTAACAAAAATGGATAAGACTAGACGACTCTTAAGGTCCTTTCCAATTTTAGCTGCATCTTCCTAGGAACAGCCATGGTTGCTTTTAGCCAAGCATCTAGTAAACATTTTCTGTGGACTCAGCACTATGCTGAAATCTTTGCAAATATCTCACAACTACTTTGTGAGGCAGGTACTGTTATGGTCCCATTTTGAGCTGAAGTTGTGTACTCTGTTCACTGCACCATCTAACTGCTTGAGACAGAGAGAGAGAGAGAGGCTCCTCATAAGTGTATTGGTGACTAGGTGATGAATTTACTGCACATCCACAAAACCAAGGGGAAAAAAAAGACAAAAAAATGAAAACTGCTTTATATATAAATATTCATATATGTATGAGAAAGATGATAGACAAGGAAATAGATAGATGACATATAAATAGATAGATAGATAGATAGATAGATAGATAGATAGATAGACAGACAGATGATAGATGCATGCATAAAGACATACATTCATGCACTGGATAGCAGTTGTAGGTAGAATTTAGGTTTTATACAAGCCAAATTGGAGGGAAAAACCAATCTACATTTACTAATAATTTCTTGTTCAGTTTGCAACTCTTTATAACCCATGGACCATATCACATTGATGTTATCTTTGGGGTTTTCTTGGCAAAGGTATTGGAGGGGTTTGTCATTTCCTTCTCTGGTGGATAAAGGCCAATAGAAGTTAAATGATTCACCTAGGGTCACAAAGCTAGTAAGTATCTGAGACTGGGATTTGAATTCAGGTCTTCCTGATTCTAGGGCCTGTTCACTGAGCCATCAAGCTGCCTCTTTGCCTAATATATTATGTTAAATTAGTTAATCAAGGGTAAAGGCAATTTCTAATTTATCTCCATATTATTTACAGACCTTGCTTTGCATTTTTGACTCTCAAATATTGGCTCCTCAACAAGTTACTGTTGAATGATTAAATGAATGAAAACCATACTCTTGGGGAAAAGACAATGAGTATAGACAATAGATTCATTGAGTCACCAGAAATCAATGATAAAAAGAGCAAGAGCTAAAAGTGAGGCAGGGGAGGGAAGGGGAGTAATCCAGTTCCTGACTCTAACCAATGTCCATCCTTTAGCTTTTCAGGGACTGCCGTCTCCTTATGTGAAGGATGTTATTTTGTAGCTAAGCTGCTTTCACTCTGCTTCAGGTGAGCACTTTCTGGTTTCCATGGTTAAGTATAAATGAGGTGACAAAGGTGAGAAGCAAAGCAAAATCATCTTAAATACACTTGGGGTACCAGGTGAACCTAGAACATCTTTCATTCCTGGAGAAACAGTGTGTTATGGAGTAGCCAGCACTAAAGCTTAAAATGACCTTTTAGCAGAAATGAGAAGATGGCCTTCCTTTCTTTGCTATAGATACAAAGTTTCTCATTCATGCATCTACTGTAGCATCAGAAGTTTGCCTCAGTTTGACCAATCTGCTACTTTTTTCCTTCTTTGTTACAAGAAATTGCACATTGAGTAGGAGGAGGAGGAATATATTTGGAAATTAAGATACTAGAAGAATATTAACTACTCATTAACTACTCATTGGGAGGATCAAATGACATTATCCTTATAAAAGATTGTTGTAACTTGATAAGCAAGCCGATGAATGGTCATTATTATTAATCACCAAGCATTTGCTAATCATCCATTTAAAACCAGGCCTTTGCTAGGTGCTTTGGAGAAAAAGACTAAAATGAAATAGGTCCTCATGTCAAGGAGATTATATTATATTATGGGAGAAACCACCAAATTACATAAATCTATATAGAATAAATACAAGTTAATTTCTGGGAAGGAAAGGATTGACTCTAGTATCGAGAGGATCAGGGCAAGTCACATAGAAAATGGTCTTTGAGCTGAACCCTAAAGGAAACTGGGGGAATGAAGTAGAGAGAAGAGAGGAGGCAGAAAATCTCTGCTCAGTGATCTTCTCCATGAGGTGTTCAGAACTCATAGTTCATAGATCAATGTTGGATCTAAATCCTGAGGCCCATGGAAGGCTTAAGGGTCACACAGGTAGTATTCCAGGCAGAACCAGAACTCTTTCTTCTGCCCAGGTTTTGAGGGTGGCGAGGTATAGCTCCTTATTAAAGCATCTCCTCTCAGGCTGAAAAATACCTCAATCCTGAGACGAATGGAAGAAGATGGGGCAGAGATCGCTCCCCATGTCTCAGGGTCCAATGTATTGCAGGGTGATCCCTTCAGCTACTCAGCGATACCAGTCAAACAGGCCACTAGACATGTTTAGCCTTCTGAAATCCATGGTGATAATGGTAGTTTATCTAATACCATTCAGGGTTTCCCCAGGAAGAGTTTCAGCTTTCTTTCCCCCCAAAGGAATCAAAGCAATCATGAGATCCTCTACTAAAGACACTGATTACTTTGTTTTCTCTAGAGAAAGGCAGTCAGACTGGAAGGAGTACATCTGGCAAGTCAGAGACATCAGATAGCTTGGGAAACCTTGGATGGAGAGTTTGTGGATTTAGGGTCCTAGATTCATAGACAGTGATAACTAGCTGGAAGAGATGGCTAGGATTACCCAAGGCAAACCTTTTATTTTTTACAAATGAAGGTACATGAAACACCTTTTGACAGAAAAATGATGCTTGCAAGGTATAGATTGAGAAGTTTATTTTGGAGACTTGGTCAACGTGGGAATTTGTTTTGTTTAACTGGGAAATTTGTTTTCTTTTTTTCTTTTTCTCCCAATGAGAAGAGACAAGAAATAGAATTTTGCTCATTGAAAAAAAAATAATTAAATTAGAAAAATGAAGGAGCCTCAGAGGCCCGGGGATATAAAGCAACTAAATCAAGGATACACAGAAAAAAAAAAACAGGACAGAAATTCAGTTCTCATAACTGAAGTTATGTCGTTCTCATAGTCCAGAGTTTATTTCATTATTCCATGCCATTTCCTATTTAGTTACCAGTTTAGATGTTTCTTGGTTCTAATCATCACTGTCTTTTAGCAGCCAAGGATGTAGTAGGTGGTATGTGGTTAGCTCCATCCCTAGAATCAATCTAGCTCAATCCCTTCAATTTACAAATAAGGAACCTGAGATCTAAGGAGATGAAGTCAATGTCAGCTCAGGAAGGAGGCATCTAATAAACACTTGCAAGATTGTACTGGGCTGCCCAGAATTGAACAAGCTTTAAATAATAGAACTGGGATCACAAACCCAAGTCTCTAGAGGTATTTTTCTGAGTCATTGTGGTGAACTTGAGAGCCCAGCTCTCCTGACTGATAACTTTTCTGACCTTGAACACATCGGCTCACCTCTCTTTGTCTACTTCCTTTGAGACTTTTAGGAGGGGGAAAATTGATAATTCTTTTCATTTAAGGAATGGGAACTCCACACATTAACCCATTCATACACCTCTCCCCCTGTCCTCAAGCCATACATACAATGATATCCAGAGTAGCTGGTCAAGATTGGTCACACCATCATCTGCACAGATCCAAAATCATACTAATCTGGGCTCATCTGGACATTGCGGTAGTGAGATAGTGAGCTACATACTCCCAAAAGCTTTCAAAATGATAATAGTATCGGGGCAGCTAGGTGGCTCAGTGGATAGAACACCAGCCCTGGAATCAGGAGTACCTGAATTCAAATCCAGCCTAGACACTTAATAATTACCTAGCTGTGCAGCCTTGGGCAAGCCACTTAACCCCATTGCTTTGCAAAAAAAAAAAAAAAAACCCTAAAAAAATGATAATAGTCTCATTTTTTATAATATTACTGCTTGCAAATCATTTTCTTACCAACTCTTCAGAGGTTGTTTTTGAAAGTATAACTCTCCTCATTTTGCAGATGAATAAACTGAGGCTCAGGGAGTATTATTAAGAAAGGGAAGGGAACCAGTATTTATTAGGTGTACAGGCATCATTCTAAAGTGCTTTATAAATATTATCTTATTTCATCCTCACAGTGACCCTTGAAAGTAAGTGCTATCATTATCTTGCTGTTGCAGTTGAGGAAACTGAGGCAGACAGAGGTTAAGTAATTTGTCAAAACTCATTCAGTTTATAAGTGATTTACAATCATAGACTGTTCACACTTTAAATAATCTTGAAGAACTTTGGATCAAATTCCTTCATTTGTTCACTTAGTGGCTAAATGTCAAAGATGGAAACCCAGGCATCTCAGGATACAGGGTGGCGGTGTGGAAACTACTCAGAGGAAAGCTTCATATCTAGCTTCATGTTCTACTCTAGGCTTTTACTCTGGGTTCATCTTTCTGTTTCAGATGTGCTTCTTGTAAACATCATATTGTAGGATTCTGGTTTTGAATCCGCTCTGCTACCAGTGAAACTGCACACAAGTGTAGCCTCCTTGGACCCCTTGGATCTCTACAATCCCTTTTAACTCCAGTGCTTCTTTGATTATTTGTCAGGGTTACTTAGAAGGGAATCTTGGGAAATGAGTTTGAACAGATGGCCAACCTAAGGTCCATGAAAGCCCCAAGATTTCTGTCATGTCTTCTTTGGAGGATATCATCTTTTGATCATTGCAAAGAGGCTGCATGAACTGAGAACTCCATTAAAGAGCACTTTGGCATGACTACAGTTGTGTAGGAGTGCTATGATATGGCAGTAGATTTGGAGGCAAAAGCCTTGAGTTGAATATTGCCTCTGAAATTGACTTCATCTCCATAGGCCTCAGGTTCTTTATTTGTAAATTGAACTAAATGACCTCCACAGTTCTCCCAACTCCAATCCAGGCTGCCATACACTGAGGGAGAGGGTTCATCTGGTTAGTGAAATGAGAAAGAAGGGGAGAAGAGGAAAAATGATAGTGATATAGTAAGTGAAATAGTGATAGTGTAAGTTATATGGTTCCAAAAGCTTTCAAAATGTCTCATTTTTTATAATATTACTGCTTGCAAATCATTTTCTTCACAAGTCTTGATATATTGTTTTTGAAATGAGTTTGAAATAAACCAAAGATTCCATAGTTCAGAAAAGTTTTAGGATTTTTGGTATGCCCCATTTCCCCTTACTGGTCTCAACTCCTGTATCCCTTATTCCCCATATTTACACAACATTATATGTGACTATTGGTATACAGTTATCATCATCATTTTACACATGGAAAACCGAGTCACAGAGAGAACCAAAATCCACTAGGGAAATTTGTCTGATTTCCTTTTATGGAACGATCATATTGGCTCTGTCTAGATAACAACCATTTTCTCTAGAGGACTAAATATTTTTATTGATGACTTCTTAGGTCTACAAATGTTTATTCAGGGAGAAGGGATAAGGGAAAGAGAGAGTGATTATTCAGCCACAAAGTTGGATTTCTAAAAATGACAGATCTTTCCAATTTCCCTGGACCCTCACTTTGTAGTCTAATTTTTTTTTCCTAGCCACTAGAGGTCACCCAATGTTGGCATTAAATAAGATGCAAAGTATTAGAATCAAAGGGAGGGTTTTCCTCCTAAAGGTATCAA
Organism: Macrotis lagotis; assembly: GCF_037893015.1. Taxonomy (NCBI): domain Eukaryota; kingdom Metazoa; phylum Chordata; class Mammalia; order Peramelemorphia; family Peramelidae; genus Macrotis; species Macrotis lagotis. Next base: position 43,959,752 of record NC_133661.1, on the reverse strand, counting down.
TCTGATGTCTACCTCTCTGCCTCAGATTAATCTGTCTCTCTCTCTCCTACTCTCCTCCTTTTCCTTTCCTTTCTTTTTATTTTCCATCCCTTCCCTCTTCTCCTGTCTTCTCCCATCTCTTCTCCTCTTCTGGCCTATTTTCTCCATCTTGTTTTTTCTTCTCTTCCCTCCTCCTTTCCCCTCTCCTCTGCTTTACTCAATCTGTACTGCTCTATCTCTCCCACTTCCCATTCCCCTTAAACTTCCCTCTTTCCCATTATCTTTTCACCTCCACTCTCCTCCTTCAATTCTGTCTCTCCTCCTTCCATGTTTACTCTCTGTGCCATCAATCATGGTCACTCTCATCTCCACTTGTCTTTTCTCAGGTGTCAACCAGAATCTCTGGCCTATGTCTTGTGGGAAAAGGCCTGCAAGTTGGGCTGCTTCCAGAAATTCCTGGGCTATGTGCTGCTCTCTGTGGCCTGCTTCCTACACCCAGTGCTGGTCTGGCATGTGACTATACCAGGTATGCCCATTGGTAGAGATGAGCAGGGATAACACACAAACAACACCAAAAAAAAAGTACAAATGACTGAACACCCCAGTCACATTTCCAGGCATGCATCAGGGCCTTTTCATGACTATTTGGCTGAGGTCCCTAGGGATGAAGAAAGTCAATACAGCTCATTCTGCCTAAAAGGAGGATCCTTGGCAAGAACTCATCTTCCTTAATGGATAAGCCCAGAGTCCTCTGGGAGCCAAAAAATAAAAATACAAATAAATGGTATCTTAATGGATAAAGGTTTTAACTCCATATTGATTCTATCCTTCCACAGGGTTTAACTGTTTTGGTAATTGTCAAAATTAAGTTAATTACTATAATATAGTTTTAGGAAATCAAACTAGAAAAATAAAATTTGAAAAAAACTTCACAACTACCACCACATAATAACAGCAACAATTTCCATTTCCAGAGTCTTTGAAAAGTTTACAAAGTGCTTTAGTCAATAATTCCTCTAGATGTAATAACCCCTGAGATGTCTCTTGATGCATTCAGCTTGGAGAGTCCTCCTATGCCAGAATCTCCAGTTAGTGAATAGAGATTTCTTAGGGTAGCAGAGTAGAGATTTGAAACTAGGATAACTTCATTGATTTATGAATGAGGAGACTGAGATCAGGGAGGTTAAAATATATCTTTAAGATACATCCTTTGAGATTTGAACCCAGGTCTTAAATGAAGTGCTCTTTCCACAATGTGTCAGACACTATTCTAAGCTCTGGGGTTACAAAAAGAGTCAAATACAGTCCGTGTCCTTTATCATATTAGTATAAAAGTCAGTCACTAAACAAGGCTAAGCCATGTATCAAAATGACCCCAAACCCAAACATGCCTTAGAGATCCTCTTAAATTATTCTCTCATTACTAAGCCAGAAGTGGAACCACCTAGCCTACAAGCATCACTCAGAGACAGAATTCTAGCATGGGAAGAAGCATTAAAATTAGCTTGTTAATATAAATTCAGTTGGGTGATCTGAAAGAAAGACCACACACTCAAGAGACCAAGGTCACGTGAAGGCTTCAGAACATTGGGAAGTTACTGATGGGAAGGGGTTTAAAAATAGGGGTAGGAAAGAGCTGACCTAGAATATATTCATTGGATTAAAAAGCTCATCATCAAACAGAATTCTATTTAACTCATTATTCAGAATGACTAGGTGTTTAGCTTGATTGCTTTTATCTACTGGCATATAAATTGTGGTGAGTCCCTATGAAGATGAACACCCAGAGACCAAGCCGCCACTGCTAGACCCTAGTTATAGCTCTATCATTACTAACTGCCTTGTTGTAGAGGAATTAGGGGATGAGTCTGAATTTCAATTTTGCTGCTTACCTTCTATGAGACCTTCAGGAAGTCATTTGACCTCTCCAGAACTCAATTTCCTCCTCAGCAAAATGAGGAAGCTAGAATAGTTTCTATGATCTCTTCCATTACTAGCATTCTTATGAGCCTAGGAGTTCTAGTGAATAAACCTTGTGCTAGACTGACATAGGTCAACACCTTCTCAACAATTATTATTATTATAGAAGCGACTAGGGGTGCAATGGATAGAGCACCAGCCCTGGAGTCAGGAGTACCTGAGTTCAAATACAGCCTCAGACACTTAATAATTACCTAGCTGTGTGGCCTTGGGCAAGCCACTTAACCCCTTTGCCTTGCAAAAAAAAAAAACTCCTAAAAAAATTATTATTATATCACCAATTATCAATATTAGTCTGGAGTAATGAAAGTCTCAGTGATTTTTCCAGGATCACACAGCTAGTATGTGTTAGGGGTGGGACTTGAACCCTGGTCTTCTTGGTTCTGATACCTAATTATCAAAAGGACATTAGTGACTCCAAAAGATGTTGAGAAAAGTGCCACCTAAACCTTAAAGTTCTCTAGAAATGATTGCTATTATTACTATGGAAATCAGCTCTCTATTTGCTAAACCACATTGCCTCTGTGGTGAGGAAATCACTTTGTAAACCAAGGACTTTTAAATATTTTTGTATCACGGACCCCTTTGGCACAATGTAGATTTCCTTCTTAGAATAATACTCTTAAATTCAATAAATAAAGGACATAACAATCCATAGGAAAGCAGTTATCAAACATAGTTATCAAAATCTATGTTTTAAAGTTCCTGGACCCCAAGTTCAGAACTCTTGCCTATTGTGAGTTTCTGTGAAGGATGATGATGATGATGATGTTGATTGAAAAATCCTTTGTACTGTAAACTATTAAGTTCCTAATACACATCAAGTATAATTTTCAGCCGGGTTTTGAGGAGTATGCCCATTCTTTGCTGAAATCCAAACTACTAGATACCCATGCTAAGGGAAATGACTTTCAAATGAGAGCTCTTGGGGATGGCCCCTGGGTGGGGGAGAGCCCCTAGGGGGTTTATACATAGAGGGACTTTGGTTTTCCACTAAGTGGCTGAAACTCACCATCTTTTTCAGGGTCTATGCTGATCATCACTGGCCTGGCATACTTCCTCTTAAGTAAACGTAAGAAAAACAAAACTAGCTGCACCCCAGAGAGGTACACAGACCCCTCTGCTAGTGCTGTGAGCACCACCGGATATGGGAATACAGAGCAAACATACACCTTCCACAGCTCCTTCAGGGAAAGGCCAACCTCCCTCTTTGGTCATATGAAAAGCATTTTGAAGGGGCACAAGAAGTCTCCTCCAGCCAGGCCCCCAGAAACACTGATGGAACTGGTTCTGGAGCCAGCTGATTTGATGCCTGGAAAGAAGCAGGTGCACTTTGAAGAGAAGGTGGTCAAAATCATCCCCTCTCTCACAGAGAGCCTGGAAGACAGGGATAGTGAGCCAGAGGAAACCACCTCTGATACTGTGCCCATCATTCCTCCTCCAGAGGCTCCTCTCCTTATGTCTTCCCTCGCATCCACAAACTTGTTTTGAAAAGCAGATAGAGTTTCCTTTCCATTACTCATAGAAGAGGGCTTGAAAGGGGATCAGTCCCTTAGGGATTCTCAAAGAATGTTCTTCCTCATGTTGCTGCTCCTCTAAAAGCCTTTGAGTTTCGAAGACTCTCCAAGGAATTCACGAGGCCTAACAAAAATTTGGGTTTCATAGATTCATGGAGTCTCCAAGGAGGACCCTACAAAGTGATGCAGATGTATGTAAGGTTCATTTCCTCTCATTTTATGAGTGGACTGAGACCTTAGAACTTGCTAAGTAACTAAACTAAAGTAACTTGCTAGGTCTCCCCTAAGGGCATAGTCTACATTTTCTGGTCAAGAATGCTTTTTCTGTATCAAGTATTTTACATTTTAGACTTTTGGCTTTTTTTTTTTGAGAAGCCCTTCACATGCATTTCACAAAGGACATTGCACAGAATGACATTCTCAGCAGAGACTAGCAGATTGGGCCCTGAGACTGAGTTGCCAATGAACCCCTTGCTGTACCCTACCTTTTTTTATCCTCCATCTTTTATCCTGTGCACTCTATCCAGCCCTGACTATTACTTCATGTCTAGTAATCAAGACTAGTTATGCTGTCACTCGTCTCTAACAAAAGGTTGTTGTTTTGGTTCTTTTCAATAACAAAGGACAAGAATAAACCAAGTGACTAATTGATCAAGACCATATTCAGTCCCTTAGTCAAAAATAGTCAGGTAACCAGAGTAGCCTTGTATTAGTAATCCAAGACCAAATGTCTCAGTTATAGCTAACCAAGGAAGCTATGCTCCTTTGGAATGAGCACAAAAAAACATGCAATCTTGAATTTAGAGTCCATCAGTAGTATTCCCTAAGGTGTGTTTTGGCCCCATAAGGGGCTATAAAGAAAGAACCATAAAAGGTCACTTTTGGAAGTTGGCTACCAGATGATGAATTTAGTTGACTTTGATAGTCTACAAGAAGAACAAACTTCACTAATTAGTTTTAAGTGATTGTGGGAATAAAAGATCTGAATGAGGAAATGGGAGTTTTATAACAATTCTCAGGTAATTCCCATAGCACCTATTCTGAGAATATTTTTCCAGTTTCCAAAGACAGATGGGAACTTTGAATCTAAGAGGAACTGAAAACATTGAGAATTCAGTTACTGTGATGTTACAACTCAGAACATGAATTCTAAGAGTATTACATATGCAAAGTTCAACACAGAGAGATTTTACAGAAACTCTAGGCAGAGGGGAATCTTAGGCCTTTGAGGTTGCATTTTATGACCTCAGGCATTACTTCTAGCTTTGACTGTGATTCTGTTCCAAGGCCTCTTTGACCTCTGACTTGCTAATGTGTCCCAGATAAAAGGACAAACAACATTAGCAAATATTTATAAGGAAATGAAAGATTATGGCTCTCCTGAGATCACAATAGCCCAAGAAATCAACCCCATTTATGATCAATGCATTGCCTAGGGTCAAGTAGGTAGCCTCAATGATAGAACACCAGTCCTGGAGTCAGGAGTACCTGAATTCAAATTTGACCATAGCACTTACTGACCCTGGTCAAGTCATTTAACCTTGTGTGCCCAAAACCAACCAAACAAAAAGCAGTGCATTACTTAGTAAAGATTTCTAAGGTTTGCTTTAATAATAATAATTGGTAATTTACATTTTAATTGATAATGTTCTGAAAAGTAGTTTATCCACTTTTGATAAACAAAATTATCTTTCCCAGGATTCTGTTTGCATATTAATCTGCACTTGCTACCAAGGCTTAGGAAAAAACAGAAGACAAGGCCAGCTTAAGACAATGGAGAAATAAAAAGGAGGAAGAGCAGAGAAAATGAAAAGAGCGAAGAAGGAAAGCAACAGAAAGTCTGTGGGATGGGTTGGAGCAGAGAAATTGGGGAGAGAGAGTATAAAAGGAGGATAGAAAATATCAAACTGCCTGATCCATTTTATAGCCCTTCAGGCTTCCTCTGTGGCCTACAGAAGGGACATGAGTCCCTATTTACAGGTATCCTGGACTAAGGTTAAATCCCCTTCCCTCAGGACTTAAGAGAGCATTGGTCTAGGGATCTGAAGTCTAGACTTGTAATGTCACCTTCTTTTCTAATTAACTCTGTGATCTTAGGAAAGTCACTTCCCCTCTTAATCTCAATTTTTTTCTCTAAAAAGGAAGGGCATAGATTAAATGACCTTGTAGGTCCCTTGCAGTTCTAAAGGCTATGATTCTCATAAATGTCACAGTAATCAAATCCAAACGAGTCTAAGTTTGTTTAATTTTAGAAGAAAATGGGAACAAATGCCCATTAGAATTCTTCTTTCTCTGATAATGAGGATCTATATAAAGAGGAAAAAACTGACCAAAATCCTGGCAACATAAATTGGAGGGCAGGAGTATGTTGAATTTTGAAGTGGGCTGCTCATTACAGATTGTGAAACCTCTCCAAAGGAAGCCCTTACAAGTAGAAATAAAGTGAGGGAGCGAATTGTCACAATGTCACTCTGGAGATGTGATCACAAGAAATATGTATATTTTAAGCATGTAAAAGAGATTGGATGGACTAGTAGGTGGAGAATTGACTGCAGTCCTGGAAAGAGCTGAATTCAAGTCTTTATTCCTCTGACAAACAAATTGCCCATGTGATCCTGGGCAAGTCATTTCACTGCTCCGTGATCTAGGCAACTAAGACTGTAATAGAAAGTTTTGACCTGTATTAGTAGGAGTTCTCTATAATGAAAAAACCACAGGTCTATGCTTATCCCAATCCATCAAAATTCAGATGTTACAAGCAAACAGCAGTTGAACTCAACCACAAGACAGTACCTCTATTATTTTCATTGAATTTAGCCAGGCATTATTTCAGGCTCATGTTTTGTTGTTGTTTGTCCTTTGTTCTCAAAGAGGACCAATGACCTTGTGAAACTGGACTTAAAGAGTTGAAAGGCTTAAGGTAGGGCAGGGGGAAGTTATTCTCAGTTTGTCATGCTAAGTTTTAATAAATACTTGAAAACAATGGTTGTGGATATATCTTTGAGCTGGCATCTACAATGGAAAAAATCAGTAACAAAACATTTAGGAGACTGACAAGCTCCAAGATTGTGTGGCTTCCTAAACCATGCCAATCAAATGGTGAATAAGGATTTATTGCCCACTTGGGAGAAAGTCCTAAGACACCTATTTGAACATCTGTGATCTTGTCCATTTTATCTAAGTTGAACTCCCAAACAAGAATCCCAACTGCCAAATCAAAAAGGAAGCAATGATTCCATGGAAGTTTCCCAGATGCCTATGAGTTATTAATTACATGGGATGGAATCTTCTTGAACTTAGAGACAAGAGCTATAAGGTCAGAGCAGTCATCAGAGAAAAGGGAAATAAATATTTGTTGACAAATACTTTTGTTGAAACAAATATTTGTTAACAAGTTTAGGGCACTTTGTAGATGTTGTCATATTGGTATCCACAAAAGGTAGGTAGAGGAAGGCATAACAAGGCCGGATCAATTAGGTTTTTGGGGTGCTGGAGTCTAGAGGGCACTGGAAGAAATTGCAGTCCTTCCAACTGCATTTTGCAAAGTTAAAACAGGAACTTATCAAATGGATCCAATTCCTTCTCCATGTGATTGTAAGTTGTTTCATTAGATAAAATGCAGGCCTTGGAAAAGATCTGAGTTTAACTTCTGTCTCAGGGATACTAGTTATGTGACCACCTCTCTTTAGACTCAGTTTCCTCATCTATAAAATGAGAATAATTACAACGCTTTCTTCATAGGGCTGTGATGAGGATCAAATGTGAGAATAAGTGTAAGGCACTCTGCTAACCTGATAGTGAAATAAATGCTAGCTACTATTATTATTATTTCTCCTCCCCTCCACCCCATTTGCTGATTCTCTGCCCTGGGTGTTAAAAAAAAAGAGACAAATGATGGTCTTACGGATAGGGATCATTATGCCCACTTGTTAACTGAAGGATCCAAGACTTATTGAATTCCTGTAATTTGCTTCCTAGCCCAGAATAATAATGAGTATTTCCATAATTTCAAGTGCCCTACTCTCTCTCTCTCTGTGGAAAAGGGAAAGAGATGCTACTTTATAAAATGTAGAGGGCTCTATAAAGGGCAGCTATTAATCTCATGTTTTCA